>NC_045436.1:54140300-54251533 GCF_002776525.5 Piliocolobus tephrosceles
ACTCGAAAATAATCATAAAAACTGCAGTATAGTAAACATATAAACCAGTAACATAGTCATTTATCATAATTTTCAAGTAATATACACTGTACAAAATTGTATGTGCTATACTTTTATGTGACTGAGAGAACAGTACGTATGTTCACCACAGGCATGTGACTAAAGTGTTGTGCTATCACGTTTAGGACAATGCAAAATCACTAGGCAACAGGAGTTTTTCAGCTCCATTACAATGTTATAGGACCACCATTATATATCTGGTCCATCATTGACTAAAACGTTATCATGTGGCACAGGACTGTATATGGTCCTGTTAGACTTTTTAAGTTTATTTTTGTTCATAGGTATCATGTTTTTCCCCAAACCATGGAATTAAGTGTCTGCCTTATTTCTATCGTCTGTTTCTTTTTCTTTCTTTCTTTTTTTTTTTTTTGACAGAGCTTCACTCTGTCGCCCAGGCTGGAGTGCAGTGGGCGATCTCTGCTCACTGAAAATTCCGCCTCCCGGGGTTCAAGTGATTCTCCTGCCTCAGCCTCCTGAGTAGCTGGGATTACAGGTGCCTGCCACTACGCCCAGCTAATTTTTTGTATTTTTAGTAGAGACAGGGTTTCACCCTATTAGCCAGGATGGTCTAGATCTCCTGACTTCATGATCTGCCCTCCTCGGCCTCCCAAAGTGCTGGGATTACAGGCATGAGCCACCATACCTGGCCTGCACTGTATTTTTTATTTTTTTTAAGCTGATGGTATATTATTTGCGTTAACTCTTGGAAAAAGCTTTTTCTGTCCTGCTGTTCTTTGTGACTGTAGTGTTTGTTTCTCTTATATGCTCTGGTTTACATTTTCTAACATCCTTTTGACACAGAGAATTAAATTATTCTGTTTCATTTAAAAGAATAGCCATTTGTCTTTTAGGATATAAACTGAAAGTAAAATGTGTTATTCCATAATATTCTGAGAAATCCTGCACATACCCTTACACCTTACATACCACCAGAGCCTCATCATATGCTGGTTGCTGTCCCTCATTATCTTAGATTGAATATACAATGTGTCTCATGACATGCCAACAAATACTAAAGTCATACTGTGTGTTGTCATTCTGGGTGGTGTTCTAAGGCAGTGTAAGAAAAGGACCTTGAAGTAACTTGGACATTTATGAGTAACAGATTCGTCAGAAATCATCTAAAAAAATTCAATTATATTCATAAAATATTTAGATGCTAAGGAAGCACTATACGATACATTTTTCTGTGATAATGAAAATGTCCTATATTCTTATTCATTTGGCAGATGCTAACCTCATGTAGCTTCTTTTATGACTAGAGTGACTCAGGAACTACATTTTTATTATTATTTAATTTTAATTAATTTAAATTTAAATAGCCACATATGGTTGTTGGTAATGCTATTAAACCGTGCAACACTAAGGAATCTCATACATTGCTTCAACTAACTCTCAATTAACTGGTTTATGTAGGAATCTACCTTAAGTTTTTGAAGTGTTCTCAATTATGTGTACATATACACACACATACGCCGTATTGAAAATCTTTATTATTTTTTTATTTTTGCAATGACAGAGGTTGTCATTGAACTTTTTACAATTGCATGTGAAATAATGGGTAATTCTTTTTTTTTTTTTTTTTTTTTTTTTTTGAGATGAATTCTTACTCTGCCACTCAAGCTGGAGTGCAGTGACACAATCTTGGCTCACTGCAGCCTCCACCTACCAGGTCCAAGTGATTCTCCTGCCTCCCAATTAGAGTAGTTAGGATTAGGCGCACACCACCACACCCGCTTAATTTTCTGTATTTTTAGTAGACACTGGGTTTCACCATGTTGGCCAGGCTGGGCTGGAACTCCTGACCTTAAGTGATCCACTTGCCTTAACCTTCCAAAGTGCTGGGATTACAGGCAATTTTTAAAACTCGTATTTCACCAAATACATGTTCCAGGAGATATTAATATCAGGTTTTTTTTTTTTTTTTTTTTTTTTTTGAGACAGAGTCTCGCTCAGTCGCCCAGGCTGGAGTGCAGTGGCGCGATCTCGGCTCACTGCAAGCTCCGCCTCCCGGGTTCACGCCATTCTCCTGCCTCAGCCTCCCAAGTCGCTGGGACTACAAGCGCTCGCCGCCACGCCCGGCTAATTTTTTTTTTTTTTTTTTGCATTTTTAGTAGAGACGGGGTTTCACCGTGTTAGCCAGGATGGTCTCGATCTCCTGACCTCGTGATCCGCCCGTCTTGGCCTCCCAAAGTGCTGGGATTACAGGCTTGAGCCACCGTAATATCAGTTTTAAAGAAACACATGTCAGTAATATTTTTCCTTCTAAAATGTAATGTGTGCATGTAAGCAATTATAAACACATTTTGTGTTTTTATTAATGGCACAGAAAAGCACAAAAATAAATAATTATGAAACAATTCAAGTGAAATAAACAAATATTGATACGTATATAAACATAAGTATATTATCTCCTGTCTTATAAATTAAAAATATATATTTATGATAATAGTCAAAATGTGTTACATATAGATCTTGTATGCAGGCTAATTTTTCATGAATCAGTGAATAACAGAAAGACAGTTTTCAATGTAGGAGAGAAACATTTGGACCTTAAACTTCATTTTAAAAGGAAACGTCAGCACCACTAAATTGATACTTGGATTTTAAAGGGTCTAGGCAAGATCAACATTTTTCTCTGTAGAATTGTGATCCTAATTAATAGATAGATACTAAAATAAAATACAGTGAAAAAAATACAACCATAAATCTAAAATCATGCATCACTTAACAACAGAGATAAAATGTGAGAGACATCTTAAGGTGATTTAATAACTGAGAGAATGTATATAGTGTGTACTTACACAAACCTAGATGCTATAGCCTACTGTACACCTAGGCTATACAGTAAAGCATATTGCTCCTAGACTAAAAATCTGTACAGCATATTACTACTGAATACTGTGGGCAATTATGACAAAGTGGTATTTGTACATCTAAACATACATAAGTATACAAAAGTTACAATAAAATATTGTATTATAATCTATTGGACCGCTGTCATAGATGTGGTCCATTGTTGATGGAAATGTGACTATGGGGTGCATGAATGGATTTGAAGGCAATGGTTTAGGAGGAACTAATTTTCACTGTCTGTTACTCATCCCTGGGCTAAATTGGAAATCCTCATCCATTTGAAAGTTGAGATCTACAGTTTCTTTCCTCTAGCCCAAAGCTCATAAGTGAGGAAGAAAAATTGCTGAACTCCTAAGATGTATGGCTCTTAAATACAGATGATCCAAAATAAACCTAGGCCCAAGCCTTGGTTCACCAACCTGGTATCCCATTTCTCCTTTTCATGGGAAAAATGAATAAGAGAGGGCACAAGGCCAGAAATATTTATATTAGATATATTCTTGCATATGTGAATAAGTGGATATTACTGGATGAATTCTGTACCTCAGAAAAGATATGTTGAAGTCCTTATCCCCAGTAATTCAAAACATAATCTTATTTGGAAATAACGTTTTTAAGGAAGTAGTCAATTTAAAATGAGGTCACTAGGTTAAGCCCTAATCCAATGACTGTGTCCTTATAAAGGGGAAATTTTGACACAGAAACAGACATGCAGAGAGAGAAAAATATGCAAAGAAGAAGGGAGAATGCCGTGTGAAGATCAGAGTTTTGTTGCCACAAGCCAAGTAATATCTTGGAGCTTCCAGAAGCTAGAAGAGGAAGGGAAGTTTCAGAGAGAGCATGTTCCAACACCTCAATTTTGGACTTCTAGGCTGCAGAACTGTGAGACAATAAAAGTATTTGTTACAGTACCCCCAAGGAACTAACACAGAGAATAAACTGCCCCTACAATAGTGAAAAATCACACATTCTGATTTATAAACAAAGCAGGAACAAAGCTATTCAAGATGAAAATGTTGATTTTGGGGAGCACTACAATCAAGAGAACATGAATATTTGGAAAAATGTTCACTTCGGGTTGCTTTGATTCTTCTTTTTGCTGCCATGCTTTCATAAAATTGTGGAAAGGATCTTAATAAACACAGCCAGGTCTCTTGCCTACCCCTCATGTAACTACTATCATTACCTGTTCACCTGTGGAAATGGTAGACGGAGTCAACCCTACCAGAATGGCAGACTAACCCCTTAAATATTTGAAATACTTTAGGTAGAGCTAAATTAGACTGCTCTGGTCCATGGGTAGTTCCCAAAGAGATTCTGGGAAGACCCAAGAACGAATGTCTTATCTTTATATCTCATCAAATAAAAGTAACCAAAAGAAATAAATGGAAGAAATAAGGGGAACTATGGGGATCCTAATATCCATAGTCTATATTTATTCTCTGGTATCTCACATTCTAAAGAACACTCCTGTCATTCAATGTCCCTTTTTGGTTATTAAACTGTTGCTTTAGCCTTCTTCAAACTAAACAGAATATTTGTCAGCACATATTGTCCCTACTTTCAAATTTCCAATTGCTATACAACTGAATTCCATCTGGCCAGTACTATCGTCACTCCATTCAAACTATTTATAGAAATGACCAATTATTTCAATATTTTCAAGTAATCATTCCTTACTAAAGCCAATAAGATACGTTGGGATCTATCCCCAATTACATTTTCAACCTTATTTCGTTCCATCTTCTTTCTTATCCTTTTAAATTAAATGTACTGCAATCCTGTTTGCTTTACTTAGTACACCAAAATTTTTTTCTGTCCTAAGACAATATATATTTGGCTCACTCTCCCCAAAAAGGCTTTACATAGAAATTTTCTTCCCAAACTTTAGATTCAGCCTATATTGCAATTACCTCAGTGAGTTCTACCTCATTGCCACATAAAACTTTGGATATCTCTTTTTATAATCTATTACTGTCCTTTAATAATTTCCTTTATTCTTATGTATATTCTTATTTTTATTTTCTGACTTTTACTTTATTGTAAACCACAAAAGTGCAGAACATACGTCTATTTTTTCAACAACAATATAACCCGAGTACATAACTCACTGGATGGTACATGATGAAGTCATAAATATTTAGTAACTAAAAAACTGTCTATTTCTTCTAGCTGCCATCAATATCTGTCAATTCTATTAACTCCCATCTCTGTCTTGCTGAATTACAAACTTTTAATTTATAGAGGAGAAAATTCTGTCCAGCTTGAATCAGTTATGTCTGCCCTGATATCAATATGCCATGGCCAAAGGGGCATTTTACATAGAAGAGTTATGGCCCTCCTTTTTGTGTTAGGTTCTTTCAGGGAAGAAAGAGATGTTCTTGACTACAATATACCCACAAAGTCTACTTATTGCATAAGACCAATATAATCTGGAAATTTTCTATATTAAAAGATTAAACATTGACAATAACAATGCTGTTGTTAAAATAAATATTGGTTTGGAAAATATTCTTTAAAGGTTAAGAGCTTTTCTAATTAATATAAATAACTTTGCTGAAAGGGTCTCATGCATATTTCAATTAGAAGTAGAAATAAACTTCCTTCATTTACTAAAACTTATTTTTCTAACTGGTTGATAATGGTTCAAGTAGGATTTATGGTGGTGGATGGGGCGGAGGTGCACATTTAAATTTACTAACAAAAAGCCATTACAAATGAGAACTGGATCTGAGAGCAATAATGCAATTATTCAACACATTGCTTAATAAGAAACAGTAGAGAAGCCCTCTCTGTTAGCAGGTTCCATATAAACTAATGGAGCTTGGGACTTTTGTCTTTTTCATGAACCCCCAACCTCAAACAACATATACAGAAACTCAGATTTATGTCAATAAATGTACAAGTGTCACATTTTTGAGGGAACCAGACAGCATCTGCCTCCTTTTTCCCTTCTCCAAATTTTTCTATCTTCTTTATGTTGGTGGATATCCCATTGCACATCATATCCTGTGGTATAAATGATATAGCTAGACAGATAGAACTAGGGAGATATAGACATAGGTAGAGGCACAGCTATAAATATAACTATAGGAATAGATATATTCCAGAAATCCCCTAAGTTCTCTTCAACAAAACTTGGCCTAAACTACTAGCTCAGAAATGGCTCACCTTAAAATTCCTGTTTTAGAAAAAAAAAAAAAAAAAAAAAAATGGTTAATATTCATTGTTTCTCTCTGCATTCCAATTCTCCATATGGCAGAAAATGTTTCCAATTGAATGCGGATGTCACATAAAATTATGCAAAACTCTGTTGATATAGACAAATATTTTACCTTTTTCATAGATATGTATGTTATTTAAAAATATATTTTAAAATTAACAAGTTGCATTTTATATTTGAATACTTTATTATTTTCTCCTTTAATATAAAATTGTTTTTAAAATGTGTTTTTCTATGGGAAGGTAAAGTAAAAATAGATGAATCAATTATTTATTTTTTATTTTTGTAAAACTGAATAAATACAACTGTTAAATGATAATTTGGCTATCTACATTAATTCATTTTCCCAGCAACTTCTATATCTTGAAGGTATACTATCTACATTTTTTTTTTTTTAAAGTGCATTCTGGTCAAATATTTTTGCAAATGCTTTCCTATGCTCAGACTAGAGATGTAATAAATCCCTAACATCCATTTCTAACATCTTATCTTATACCTTTATTCTTCCCATTTCCTACATTCAGAAAATTTATCCAGCATGAGTGGAGACTGTTATTAAATCTAGGAAACACTCATGGATCCTTGTTGCTACAAGTTCCTTCTTTCTTCCTTGAATTCTTTGCTATATTTTACAATATTTATATGGCTCTTCATCTGCACGGCTTTGTGATACATTTAAATGCCTCTATCATTTTGGTAACATTTGAATGGAGTGGGCAACTCCATATTTTCCATAGTGTCATGCAAAGAGAACACAATGAATATTATGTTATATTATAGAATTATGTGCTTATTAACATGCATACTTGAAAGTCATGATGTTTTTCATTACATATTAATTAGAAATGTTATTTCAAATAGTATCTTAAATGTATATTTAACCGAAACTTCTCATTCCTAAGCCTACATCAACAGTAACAAAATCAAATAGGTTTTAAAAATTAAATTCTCAGAGTTTTCAAACTATTAAAAGAGATCTCAACTGAAAGAACTTATTGAGATAATTGAGTTTTTAATAGATAATTAAATGTTAACTAAGCACATTTGGTTTTTAGCAGTAATTTAAAAAATATATTTATTAAACTAAGTTCTAATTTGCATTTGCAAGTTAAAATTATTGACAATTAACTTGGGTTGCTTTACTCAAAGCATCTTAAAGTGTATTTTACACTTCAGTTTTCTAGATGGGAAGAGTCCAATACAATAATATGTATGCTGTATGCCTTCTCATTGTTAGAAATAGTATGTATTTAAAAAGAGTGAAGTAGAAAAAGCCCCAAAATCTATATTGAATTAACACCTGTGTTGAAAACCTTATTGAAGAAAAACAGCAGAGGGAATGAAAGTAAGAGGTCAAATTCATAAACAAAAGACACTTCCAGACCTAGAAACTATGGTTTGTTTTAAGATCAGTAAAGCAAGAATTTAACCTTGCCACCACTTCAGTTTAAGTTATATAATTACATTCTTTAAAGCTGACATTTTCACCTTGGTAGGTATAATAAGGCCATGCAGATGCAGGCTAAAACCAATAATTTCAGCGTTCTGCTTCTTCTATGTCGATGGTAATAAGATGTGGCAGTGAAGCATGCATGAACCTCCATTTAATTGTCAGCACAGTCTTTCATTTAAACAATAAAATAGTTAGCAGTAAGCTTATAAATGTGGAAAGCATGCAAAACAGAAACGGTAGGTCTGTTAACTTTAAAATCACCTCACGCAGAAAAGGTCAAGCATTTAAAATGTGTTTCTACTACCCTTTAAAGACAGGAAAACTAATAGAAAATACATGACTGGAAAATATAACTGGATGTTTCTTGGTAGAGAATAAAAACAAGTTGCTAAAACATCTTCAAATGTATACATTGTAAAATGTTGAATATATAGTGTAGAAAAATGTGAGAAAACATTTAAACTTCAAATCAACTAGTAGTCAGTACTACTTTATGCAAGCTTTCTTTTAAATTGGTAAATTTTAGTTTTAGGCCTAAAAGTAACTGGAAAACAAATGTTGAAAAATCAGCTATTGTTAACATTAAGAATATAGTTATGGTTCTAAAATTTTTGTTTAATTTTCAAGTGGATCATATATTTATCTTTTTCCAAATTCAGAAGCACTATTTAAAAAATCTCCATTTAGAAGTCCTGCACCATTTCCCATTTCTCCTCTGCTTCCCAAACCTACAGGAAACTTCTTCTTTTTTACTTCCTCATTTATTTTTTCAGAAAATGCAAGAACAAATTTATTCTTAAAATACTTTACTCAAATAGTTTTATATGCCCTAAAAACACTTTATGAAATAGGATAGAAAACTGCATGTCTAACTTGTCACTTAAAAATATATCAAAGCACTAGAATTAGGGAATAATCTTGTGTTACTGGCTTCACATAATAGATCAGGTTTTATTTGGTTTATTTTCCTGATTCCTCTTTTTTTTTTTTTTTTTTTTTTCCTAAGAAATCAAAAGCTCAGGGCTCTCTATTGCCAGACCAATTCTCCCTTATGAAATCTTTAGACAAGAATATCTAACTATGTAATTGACACCTCCACAGTTTAAATTTAGCATATGCAAACTGAGCTGATATTCTCCTCCAAACCAACACCACTTCCAGTCTTACTAATTTCAGTTTCTACCAACTAAATTTGTCTTGTTACTCACGTTTCCTAAACCTTGTTGTTATCCTTACCTTCTTTCTTTCTCTCTCGCATCAGACCCTGCCCTGTCTAACCTGGCTCCTGTTCTCTGCACTCTCCTCCTCCTGAATTCTCTATAATTAAGACATTCACTCTTTTCTAGCCACGGTGTCTTCCTTGCTGCTCCTTCATTCCAGGTATATTCCCACCTCAAGGCACTGGCAATTAGAATCCCCTCAGTTTGGAATACACCTTTCCTAGATATCTTCATAGCAAGCCCCTGCACTTTGCTCATATGTTTATTTAAATCTTATAGGCTCTTCCTTAAACAAACATCCAGAATTTGACCATCTGTCATTACTGTAGCTCACATCACAGTTTTATCACTGTCTTCTGTTATTGTAATTATTATTACTATTGTTTGTATACTTGACTGCATTTCTTATATTTTCAACATACCATTTGATTGATCCTGTTAAAATATACATCAGATTGTATCAGAATAGAAGTCAAAGTTCTTTCTCTGAATTATAAGACCCTGTGTAATCTGACCTCCATGACTTGCCTGAAGTCATCTACTGTGCTACCCACCCAACACTCTGTCAGCTCTATGAGTCGCTGTGCAATTTCTCCAGGAAAATTCCTTTTAACTTCAGTGTATCTGTGCGTGCTGTTCACTACTGTCTGAAATATCTTCTTTCAGTTCCTTTGCACTTTCACAGTTTTTAATGTATGTATATATTTTT
Source organism: Piliocolobus tephrosceles (assembly GCF_002776525.5). Lineage (NCBI taxonomy): Eukaryota > Metazoa > Chordata > Mammalia > Primates > Cercopithecidae > Piliocolobus > Piliocolobus tephrosceles. The sequence goes on from NC_045436.1 coordinate 54,149,825, forward strand.
ATATGTACTTTATGTATTTAAAACAAAAATATATGCATTAAAATATATAAAAACCCAAATGAACCAAGAAAATATTATATGATAAATAGATATGATAGCAATAAATATATGGCAATCAAATTATAACAAATAATAAATTCATACATATATACATTTTTGGTCCTTAACATTAGAATGAATTCTAATATGCCATAGTTTTGTTATCCCCTTCCCACTACAATATCTCCAGGCCCAAGAAAAGTGCCTGACTGTTACTTGATGTTCAATAAGTATTTATCGAATCAAGGATTATACATAGAAATGCGTATTTTTCTTTTCTTTTCTTTCTTTTTTTTTTTTTTTTGAGACAGAGTCTCACTCTGTTGCCAAGACTGGAGTACAATGGCATGATCTTGGTTCTCTGCAACCTCCACCTCCTAGTTCAAGTGATTCTCCTGTCTCAGCCTCCTGAGTAGCTGGGGTTACAGGTACATGTCACAATGCCCAGCTAATTTTTTGTATCTTTAGTAGAGATGGGGTTTCAACATGTGGGTCAGTCTCGTCTCAACCTCCTGACTCGTGATCCACACATCTGGGCCTCCCACAGTGCTGGGATTACAGGCATGAGTCACCATGTCCATGACCATATAAATATAAATATGTATTTATATTTATATAGAGATAAAACATATTAATATGTTTTATTATTAGCTAATCTGTAAAATTAGCCAAAAAAAAGCTTTCTTAAACATTTCCAATAAAATTATTCATCTGCATTTTGCAAAACCATTAATGAAAAATTCAAAATCTGTTCCAAAAAATCTATATTCTCATATTAAACAGAAAGGGCCAATTTCTTTTAAGATATAAACCCATCAAAGGTTTATATTATCCTAGTGGCTGATTAAAAGGGCTTTAGAACTGAGCCATTGTTATTCTGCATATATTAAATAGCTTTGCAGATAATACAAAATCATCAAAAAACTTTACCCGAAAAATATTATTTGTAAAATATTGCAAAAATGCAGAACTAAGTTTTTCTTCCTTTAATCATTTATGAAAAATAGCCTAAAACAATGAACTTTTGTTGTTTATTTTTTATGTCTTTGCAGAAATGGTTTATGAAACGCTGACAAAAAAAGAATTTTGAAAAGGTCAGTGACGTATCACAACACTGTGCCTGCATAATTAACAGATCTTTCTTTTTATATCTTGATGGGATATCTTGGCTGTTAGTTGATAATAACAACATGCTGAGATTAGGAAACAGTCAAGAGAAAGTTATGTTCCAATTTGAGATACTATAGATCATTTCGATCTGCCAACATAGTAACTGAGTTCATTAGAAGTTGACAATTATTTGATGACACTGAAATCTTAGCAGCTATTGAAATAGCAATAATACTAGCACTAGTTGAATAATTATTGAGAAGTTAGAAGTTTGCAAATTTCTGGAATTATGTAGCTAGAAATTTATCATGTAGCAGCATCGTATACTTTTCAATTGTATTCCTTTTTACTTTATTTATTTAGTTAAGATAAATTTCAACTTTTAGATTCAAAGAGTACATGTGCAAGTTTATTACCTGTTTGTATTGTGTAATGCTGAGGTTTGCAGGTACAAATGATCCTACCTCCCCAGGTACTGAGCATAGGGCCCAGGAGTTTGTTTTTCAATTCTTCATCTCTTCCCTCCCTCTCTAGTAGTCCCAAGTTTCTATTCTTGCCATTTTTATGTCCATGAGTGCCCAATGTTTAGCTCCAATTTATAAGTGAGAACATGTAGTATTTAGTTTCCTGTTTCTGCATTATTTCACTTAGGATAATGGCCTCCAGCTTCAACCATGTTGCAAGGGATATAATTTTGTTCATTTTTTATGAATGCATAGTGTTTCATGGTGTATAAGTATCACATTTTCTTTATCCAATCCACCATTGAAGGGCATCTAGATTGATTCCATGTCTTTGCTACTATGAATAGTACTGCAATAAACGTGAATACATATGTCTTTTTTGTAGAATGATTTGTTTTCTTTTGGATTGATGATTTTGTTTCTCAGCAATGGGATTGCTGAGTGGAATGAAAGTTCTAAGTTATTTGAGAAATCTCCAAGCTGCTTTCCGAGGTGGCTGAAATAGTTTACATTCTCATCAACAGTATAAAAGCATTCCCATTTCTCTGCAGTCCTGCCAACATCTGTTGGTTCTGACTTTTGAATAATAACTATTCTTACTGGTGTGAGATGTGAGAGGGTATCTCTCTGTACTTTTGATTTTCATTTCTGTATTGATTAGTGATGTGGAGCATTTTTCATATGTTTGTTGGCTGTTTGTATCTCTTCCATTGAAAAGTATCTGTTCATGGCTATTGTCCACTTTTAATGCGACTATTAGTATTTTTGCTTGTTCCATTGTTCATTCTTTATAGATTCTGGATATTAGACATTTCGAAAGTATAGATTGTGAATGCTTTCTCCCATTCTGTAGGTTGTCTTTTTGTTCTGTTGATAGTTTCTTTTGATATGCAGAAACTTTTTAATTTAAGTCAGTCCCATTTGTCAATTTTTGTCTTTGTTTTGAGGACTTAGTGATAAAGTATTAGCCAGGCTAATGTCCAGAATGGTGTTTCCTAGTTTTTTTGTGTAGGATTCTCTCATATCTAATTTTAATCCATTAAAGTTAATTATTGTATACGGTAAACATGGGGATCCGGTTTCATTCTTCTGTATATGGCTAGCCAGTTGCCCCAGAATCATTTATCAAATAGAAAGTTCTTTTTCCATTGCTTATTTTTGTTGACTTTGTCAAAGATCGGATAGATGTAGTTTTGTAGCTTTATATCTGGATTGTCTATTCTGTTTCATTGGTCCACGTGTGTTTTTGTACCATTACCAAGGTGTTTTAGTTACTGTAACCTTATAGTATAGTTTAGTCATGTAATGTTATGTGTTCAGCTTTTTTATGTTTGATTAGGATTGCTTTGGCTATTCTGGCTCTTTTTCAGTTCCAGATGAATTTCTGAATAGATTTTTCTAGTTGTGTTGAAAAATGCCATTGGTAGTTTGATAGGAATAGCATTTAATCTGTGAATAGCTTTGAGCAGTATGGCCATTTTAATGGTACTGATTCTTCCAATCCATGATAATGGAGTATTTTTTCATTAATTTGTGTCATCCTAATTTATTTTAGCAGTGTTTTGTAATTCTTCTTGTAGAGATCTTTTACCTCCTTGGTTAGATATATTACTAGTTTTTTTTTTTTTTTTTTTTTAATTTTTTTGTTGTTATTGTCAATGGGATTGCATTCTCGATTTGGCTTTCAGCTTGAACATGATTAGTGTATAGAAATGCTATTGATTTTTATACATTGATTTCATATCCTGAAACTTTACTGAAGTCATTTTAAATCCGTACCAGGAGACTTTTGGCAGAGTCTTTATGATTTTCTAGGCATATGTTTATATCATCCATGAACAGAAATACTTTACTTCTCCTTTTCCTATTTTGATACTTTTACTTATTTCTCTTGCCTGATTTATCTGGCTAGCATCTTCAGTACTAGGAACAGTACTATGTTAACCAGGAGTGGCGTGAATAGGTATCCTTTGTCTTGTTCCATTTCTCAAACAGAATGCTTCCAACTTTCACCTAGTTAGTATAATGTCTGTGGGTTTCTCACAGGTGGCTCTTATTATTTTCAAGTGTGTTCCTACAACATTGTGTCTTGAGGATTTTTACCATGAAGGAATACTGGATTTTATTGAAAGTTTTTTCCATGTCTATTGAGATGATCATATATATATATATATATATATATATATATATATATATATATATATATAATTTTTAAATTCTGTTTATGTGGTTAATCACATCTCTTGATTTGCCTATGTTGAACCAATCTTCCATCTCAGGAATAAAGCCTATCTGGTCCTGGTGAATTAACTTTTTGATATGCTGTTGAATTCTATTTGGTAGTATTTTGTTCAGGATTTTTCAATCTATGTTCATCAATAATACTGTCCTGTAGTTTTCTTTTTTCATTGGGTCTTTGGCAAGATTTTAGTATCAGGGTGGAATGAGTTAAGGAGACCTTTCCACCTGATATTTGGAATAGCGTTAGTAGAATTGGGACCAGATCTTCTTTGTACATCTGGTATAATTTAGCCATGAATCCCTCTGGTCCAGAAGCTTTTTTGTTTGGTAGGTTTTTTATTACTGATGCAATTTTGGAACTTGATATTGAATCTGTTCAGTGTTTCAATTTCTTGCTGATTCAATCTTGGGAAATTGATTCTAGGAATTTATCAATTTCCTCCATATTTTCTAGTTTGTGGGCAGAGAGGTGTTCATAAACATCTTTATGAGAATCTTTTGTGTTTCTGTGGGATCGATTGTAATGGCACTTGGTCATTTTGCATTGTACTTATTTGATTTTTTTTTCTTTGTTAACCTAGCCAGTGGTTTAATAATCTTGTTTATCCTTTCAGAAAACCAACGTTTGGTTTCATTGATTTTTTGTATGAGTTTTTAGATCTCAACTGCATTTAGTTCCATTCTGATTTAGTTATTTCTTTTCTTCTGCTAAGTTTAAGTTGCTTTTTTTCTAGATTCTTTATGTGTGATCTTAGATAAATTAATTTGAGATACATCTAGCTTTTTGAAGTAAGTGTTTAGCACTACAAACTTTCTTCTTAACATTGTTTTGGTATGTGTGTCTGAATCCCAAAAATTTTGGTATGTGTGTCTTCATTTTTATGTATTTCAAATAATCTTTTTATTTCTGCCTTGATGTAATTGTTTACTCAAAAGTCATTCAGGAGCAATTTGTTTAATTCCCATGTAATTGTGTGGTTTTGAGAGATCTTCTCTGCATTCATTTCTATATTTATTCCACTGTAGTATTAGAGTTAGTTGGTCTTATTTTAACTTTTTTGAATTTATTGAGACCTGCTTTATGGCTAAGCATGTGGCTAATCTTGGAGTATGTTCCATGTGCAGATGAGAAAGATGTATATTCTGTGGTTGACAGGTGGAGAATTCTGTAGATGTGTATCAGATGCAATTGGTTGACTGTTGAGTTTAAGACCAAAATTTCTTTGTTAGTTTTCTGCCTCAATGATCTTTCTAATAGTGTTGGTGTGATATTGAAGTCCCCACTATTACTGTGTGACTAAGTTTTTTCACAGGTCTAAAAGTACTTTTTATATGAATATGGGTGCTCCAATGTTGACTTCATATATATATATGGTAATTAAGTCTTCTTGTTGAATAGACCCTTTATCATTATGTAATGCCCTTGTTTGTCCTTTTCCACTGTTATTGTTTCAAAGTCTGCTTTATTTAAGAATGCTGACCCTTCCTCTTTTTCCTTTTCTATTTCCATGGTGGATCTTTCTCCAACCTTTTACTTTGAACTATGGATTTTGTTAAATGAGAGATAGGTCTGTTGAACACAGCAGATGAATGTCTTATTTCTTTCATTCAACTTACCATTCTGTGGCTTTTAAATAAAGCATTAGATCATTTAGATTCAAAGATAATATTAATTTATTTTAATTTAGATTCAAAGAAAACATTAATTTAAATATTAATTAATTTTAATATTAATTTATTTCATTTACTATTAATATTTTTAACATAAATATATTTAAGTTATCTCTTTCTTCATTTCCTGGATTGCTTTAGAAGCTTTTTTGTATGGATTTTCAATTGTATCTTAAATTTCATTGATATTCTTTGCAATTCATATTTTTAATTATTTGTTATTTCTGATTTTTAATTTTGGTTAGGAATGATTGCTGGATAGCTAATGAAATCCTTTGGTGGTGTCGTTACATTCAGATTTTTTATGATGTCAGAATTTTTGTGCTGTTTTATTCTCATCTGGTGACACTGGCACTTCCAATTTTCATCATTATTTGTATGCAGGGAGAATTTTTTTCTTTCTCTTTCTTGTCTTACAATATTATTATTACTTTTCCCTTTTCCCTACTCCCTAGAGAGTGTGACTATAGATAATGCTGAGTGGGGCCTTTTGATATTTGCTTCTATAGTCAGATGCAATTCTTTGGCAGGTTTTATATTGGGCTGTTTAGTTTGACCTACAAGCCAATAGAACACACTTATAGCTAAGAACCAACTGTGGCCAATGTGACTAGGTAGATATGGTATATACTTTATCCTTTTTTACTGGCAGAAGCTCTTTTTTGTTTCAGGCAATGGGCTGATACATGGAATACCCAGTGATCTGACTATTCAGACTAGGCAGACCTCAGTGGGTGATGGAAGTGTCAGTAGCGGTCCTGGAAGACACGTGCCTTACAAGCAGAGGTAAATTTATCCTAATGAAAAATCTATCCTGGATATACAATAACCAAACTTACATTTTAAAAGGCTCAACCTTAGCTACAAGTTGCTCAACTACCTACAAAAGTAAATTTTAGCATTTTTTAAATAAAGATTTAAAAATGCAGGCTCCCAAATACATAACATTCATGTTATTATCTAATTACAACTATGCATTCAAAGAAACAAGAAAACAATAGGCAAGGTATTTAAAATAGCTGTTGTAAATGCACGAAAGGATACTAAGGAAAGCATGAGCATCACGAGGTGAAAAATGGAAGCCATATAAAGCACCAAATACATTTTTGGAGCTAAAAATTATACCAGAAATAAAAAATGCATTGACTTGGATTAACATATCTGTGAGCTTGAAAACAGTATAACAAATTATTTAAAATGAAACACAAAGAGAAAACAATGCACTAAAAATAAACACATTCTCAGTGGCTTGACGGTTAATGACTAATGTGTAATGTAAGTGCACTTGGAGCCTCTGAAGGACAGAAGGTGGAGAAAAAAAATCATAGAGACACACACACACACACATTCTTAAGAATATCTATATTTGGCCAGGTGCAGTGGCTTACTCCTGTAATCTCAGCATATTGGGAGGTCAAGGTGGGTGGATCACTTGAGGTCAAGAGTTCGAGACCAGCCTGGCCAACATGGTGAAATCCTGTTTCTATTAAAAATACAAAAATTAACCTGGCATGGTGGCACTTCCCTGTAGCCCCAGCTACTTGGGAGGCTGAGGCAGGAGAATCGCTTGAACCAGACGTCGGAGGTTGCAGTGAGCTGAGGTACCACCACTGCACTCCAGCCTGGGTGACAGACAGAGTGAGACTCTGTTCCCACCCCACAAAAAGAATATCTATATTTAAGAAATGATGCACTACATGTTTCCAAAATTCATGAAAACATGAATTCATGAAAACACGAGTATCTCCATAAGCACCAAAAATCAGGTGAGTGATCACAGTACCTAGTTTTAATATCGAATCATGGAAAAGGGCACTGAATAGAATAGGAATGGCAATTTTGTATTTCGTACACCATTCCTCCCCCATTCTCTTGGCAGCATGGTATGTGGAGAGATAATCTGTTTGCTTGGGGAAGAGAGAGCAGAGTGATTATGGGACTTTGTATTGGAAATCATTGATATTCTGTCACAGTGGAACATAACACAGGGCAGAATTTAGCCAGTGCCCACAAAGTGAGCATTTAGACTAGCTCTAGCCAGAGGAGAATTTTCCAATCCAGCAGTAGAAAACTGAGTTGTGGCTAGCCCTACCACCAGCAAACTAAAGTGCTCTGGGTCCTGAAAAAATTTGAAAGGCACTATAGGCCAGGAGAACTGCAATCCTTGGGCAATCCTCAGTGTTGCACTAGGTTCAGAGCTGGTAGACTCGGGTTGCACACCACCCAGTGAAACACACACAGGGGCGGCCAAGGGTGTGCCTGCATCACCTGTACTCCAGCTCCAGGCAGTGTAACTTGGCAAGAGACTTCTATTGCTTGCAGAAAGGAAAATAAATAGCAAAGAAGACTTTGTCTTACAACTTGGATACCGGCTCAGCTACAGTCAAACAAAAGCACCAAAGTCCTGAAGCCCCAGATTCCAGGCCCTACCAACTGGATGACATTTCTGACCTATGATAGGCCAGATGACCACCTTCTGCCCTGAAAGGGCAGTCTTAGCAGGATTCACCATCTGATGACTAAATAGCTCTCAGGCCCTAAATAAACACCAGCAGTAGCCAAGCAGTAGTTGTCACAGGCCTTGGGTATAACACAGTACTGTACTAGATTTAGCTATGATTCAGTACAATTACAAATGTGGTAACAGGAGTGCTCACGTTACCCCTTCCCCAAACTCCAAGCAGCCCAACATAGACAGGAAGAGCCTCCATTTGTTTGGAGGACAGTGAAGAAAGAGAAAAAGAGACTCTGCCTTGTATTCCAGGAAATTCTCCTGGATCTTACCCAAGCTCACTAAAGCAATACCTCTGTTTTGAGTTTTCAAGAGTCATAGTGTTACAGGGTTTAAAGTACCTCCAGTGGAGATCTGACTGCAGTGACCAGAGACTAAAATCAAAACATTCCATTCCCTTTGAAGACTCAGAGAGTCTCCTCAAGAAGGACATGTACAAATAAGCCCAGATGAAAAGATTAGAGTATCTAACTGTTTAATGCCCAGACATTTATGAAAATTAATAAACATCAAGAACATCCAGGGAAATATGATCTCAGCAACTAAGGCAACAGTGACAAATTCTGGAGTGACAGATATGTGATCTTTCAGACAGAGAATTCACAATAGCTGTTTTAAGCACACTCAGTGAACTTCAAGGTAGCACAGAGAAGGAATTCAAAATCCTATCTGAAAAATTTAATAAAAAGTTTGAAATAAAAAAAAAATCAAGCAGAAATTCTGGAGCTGAAAATTTTGACAAATTTATAAGTCTATCAAAGACTCTCAACAGCAGAACCGATAAAGCAGAAGAATGAGACTGAAGAGTGAGACTGAAGACAGCTTCTATGAAAATGCACGGTGATAGGAGAAAAAAAAGAATAAGAAAGACTGCAACATGCCTACAAGATCTAGAAAATACCCTCAAAAGAGAAAATATAAAACGTGTTGGCCTCAAAAGGAGATAGAGAGAGGGACTAGGGTAAAAAGTTTATTCAAAGAGTAACGGAGAACTTTGCAAACCTAGAGAAGGATATTGATATTTAATTATAAGAAGGTCACAGATCACCAAGCAGATTTCATCCAAATAAGACTACCTCAAGACATTTAATAACCATACTCCCAAAGGTCAAGGATAAGAAAAGGATTCTAAACGCAGCAAGAGAACAAAAATGAGTTACATATTAATGAGCTCCAAAAATTCTGGCAGTAGACTTCTAAGTGGAAACCTTAGAGTCCAAGAGAGAGGGACATGACATATTCAAAGTGCTGAATCACAACATAATATATCATAAATTGTTACATTCAGTGAAAGTATAATTCAAACATGAAAGAAAAATAAATACTCTCTCAAAGAAACACAAACTGAGGGATTTTTTTCAACACCAGACTCAATCTTTAAGAAATCTGAAAGGGTGCTCTTTAATCTAAAACAAAAAGAGTGTTAATGAGCAATAATAAATTATCAGAAGATACAAAACTCACTGGTAACAGTAAGTATACAAATACAGAATAATCTAAAACTATAATTATGGTGTATAAACCACTCATATTTTGAATAGAAAGACTAAAAGATAAACCTGTAAAAGATACTAAATACAAAAGCCTTTAAAAAATACAAACAGTATAAAAATATAAATTCAACCACCAAAAGTACAAGAGTTGGGGGAATACAGTTAAAATGTAGAATTTTTATTGGTTTTCTCTTTGCTTGTTTTGCAGTCAGAGTTAAGTTGTTTAAAACGATTGGTTTAAGATGTTATTTTCAAGCCTCATGGCAACCTCAAATCAAAAAAAAAAAATGTGAAGCAGATATACAGAAAATAAAAAGCAATGAAAATCACTTACACAAAGAAGGATAGAAAAAGAGGAAGAATGGAAGGAAGAAAAGACCAGAAAACAAATGACAAAAGGGCAGCAGTATTACTTATCAATAATAACATTGAATGTAAATGGACTAAATTCTCCATTTAAAAGATATAGAGTAGTTGAATGGATAAAAGTCTACAGGAAACTCACCTCACCTATAAAGACATACACAGAGTAAAATAAATTGAGGAAAAAAGATAATCTATGCAAATGAAAACAAATTTAAAAAAGGAGTAGCTATATTACAAAAGATAAAATATATTTCAAACATAAAGTATAGAAAGACAAAGAGGTTCATTATACAATGATAAATGAATTAATTATGCAGGAGGATATAACAGTTATAAATATATCTGCTCCCAAAACTGGAACACCAAGGTATATAGAGCAAATATTATTGAATTTAAAGAGAGGGACATACCCAGATACAATAATGAGTGGAGACCTCAACATCCTACTTTAGGCACTGAGCAGATCATCCAGACAGGAAATTAGCAAAGAAATGTCGGGCTTAATCTGCAACATAGATCAAATAGTCCTAATAAATATTGACAGAATATTTCATCCAACAGCTACAAAATACACATTCTTCTCTCAGCCCATGGATCTTTCTCAAGGATAGATCATACGTGAGGCCATAAAAAAGGTTTTTAGAAATCAAAAAAGTTTACATCATATTAGGTATCTTCTCTGAACACAATGAAATAAAATTAGAAATCAATAAGAAAAAAAGAAAAACTTTTGAAACTCTACAAAGACATAGAAGTTAAACAATATGATCTTGAATGATCAATGAGTGAATGAAGAAATTAAAAATGGAATTTAAAAATTTCTAGACAAAAATGAAAATGAAAACACAATATGTCAAAACCTATGGGACATAGTAAAATGCATATTAAGAGGATAGTTTATAGCAAAAAAATAGAAAAACTTCAAACAAACAATCCAACAATGCATTTTAAAGAAGTAGAAAAACAAGAGCAAACCAAACTCAAAATTGGGAAAAGAAAACAGTAAGAATAAGAGCATAAATAAATGAAATTGAAACAAAAAAAAATCATAAAAGATAAAGAAAACAAAAAAGTTTGTTTTGTTTTGGAAAATATAAACAAAAATGGCAAACCTTTAGCCAGACTAATTAAGAAAAGGAGAAGACCCATATAAATAAAGATGAAAAAGGAGACATTACAACTGATATAACAGAAATTCAAAGGAGTATTAAAGACTGCCATGAGCAACTATGTACCAATAAATCGGAAAGCCTAGAAGAAATAGATAAATTTTCAGACACATACAACCTACTAAGATTGAACTATGAAGAAATCGAAAACCTGAATAGACCAAAAACAAAACACAGGATCAAATTTAGTAAGAAACTTTCCATCAAAGAAAAGCCTGGCTTGTTATTGTAGGTAGTTATTAAGGCATGAGCAGGGCAGAAGGGGTCCCCCCTCAACCACCAGAAATGTCAAGTGACCATCAGGTGATGGTCCGGCAGTTGTTGACTGTCTCTGTAAAATAATAATTGCTTACAACCAGCGCCAGGGAAGGGCAGTCTCCCAATAGAGAGAAAGCACCCGAAACTGGTGATCAGCAGCTTCCTGATGAGATATCAGGAGTTGGATGAGTGGGCTCAAGAATGATCATTAAGGGGCAAAGTGATGGAGTTTAACTGGTATATCACTTTCCTCTAGAAATTCTAGACCAGCAAGTGAAGAACGCCTCAAGTAAGCATGTGTACAACTCCAGCAAACACACTGAACATGCTCTCCTCACAAGTGCTAGCAAGCCACTGAACATGCAGACAGCCCAAGCCAAGGGAAGAATCCGAGAAATAATGCAAGGTCTTGGAAGTATGCCAATGTATAAAATCCCAAGTCAACAGGTCAAACTGTGCACTTGATCTCTCAGGTTGCCCACTTGGCCCTTTTCCAAGGGTACTTTACTTCCTTTCATTCTTGCTCTACAACTTTTCAATAAACTGTCACTCCTGCTCTAAAACATGCTTTGGTTTCTCCTTCTGAGTCTTTCTTCTGAGGAAGAAATAATTGAGGTTGCTGCAGATCTGTATGGATATAGATTTGCTGCCGTTAACATGATCTGATGTTTTCACTTCTGAATTTTATCAAACATTTAAGGAAGAACTAATACCTATCCTACTCAAACTATTGCAAGATATATAAGATTAGGGAACACTTCAAAATTCATTTTTGGAGGACGGTGTTACTGATGTCAAAAATCAAACAAAGACATAAAAAGAACAAAACAAAACTACAGGCCAGTATCTGGTTAACATTGATGCAAAATTCCTAAACTAAATACGAGCAAATTGAATTCAACAACATATTAGAATGATCATTCATCATGACCAAGTGGAATTCATCCCAAGAATGAAAGAATGATCTAACATATGCAAGTCAATCAATGAAGTCAAATCAATCAAATTGAGTCAAATCAATCAAAGAGTGCAAAGGTTAGTGGAGAGGGAGGGAAAAAGTGTGGATTGTTGATGGGTACAAAAACATAGACAGAATGAGTAAGATCTAGTACTTGATAGCACAACAGGTTGACCACAGTCAAAAATAATTCATAATATGTTTTTAAATAACTAAAATAGCAGAAATGAAATGTTCTTGTAATGAAGAAATAATAAATGCTTGGGGTGTTGCATGTTATATACCTGTATGTTTTACCATCACATGTACCCCATAAATATATACACCTACTATGTACACATAAAAATTAAAAATGAGAAATTAAATCTAAAAAATAGAATGGGCACCAAATTTCAGGTAATATAAAAAGAAAATTAAATCTAGTGCTTGCTTCAGCAGCATATATATTAAATTTGGAAAGATACAGAGAAGATTAGCATAGCCCCTACACAAGAATGACATAAATTCATGAATTGTTCTGTATCTCTGGAATAAAAATCAAGTTGGATCCTAATCAAATTACTATAAATACATGGAAAAGAGAAAAATCTAAAAAGAAGTTAAAGGGAAAAAAGCACATTTTATACTAGAAATGAAAGATGAATATGACCAAATAATTCTTTTTGGAAAGAACATAAGGCAAAAGACCAAAAAAAAAGAAAAAGTCTTTATGGTGCTGAGGAAGAGGAGTACACCTCTTCAATTTAAAATTGTACAGCCAGAAAAAAAAAAAAAAAGAAAAGTTTTTTAGAAAATGAAGAGAAATAAATACCATTTTAAAATAAACACTTATAGATTCATTACCAAATAACTTACACTAAAATTAATACTTAGCATTTTTTTCTCAAAATGAAATGACCCTAGGTGGAAATTAAGCACTTCATATAGAAGCGAAGAGTAATAGAATTAGTAAATATGGCCTCTTCCCCTTTTCAAGTTTCCTTTAAAACATAATTGAGCCAGGCGTGGTGGCTCACTCCTGTAATCTCAGCGTGCCGGGAGGTTGGGGCAAGATGTTAAAGTGTTCAAGACAAGCCTGGCCCATACAATTAGATCCCATCTCTACAATCAATCAATCAATAAACAAACAAACAAACAAATAAATAAAACATAGCTGGGCATAGTGGCATACCTCTTTAGTCCTAGCTACTCAGGAGGCTGAGACAGGAGGATCACTTGAGCCCAGAAGTTTGAGATTACAGTGAGTTATGATTGTATCACTGCACTCCAGCCTGGGCAACACAGTGAGACCTGGTCTCAATAAATAAAGAATTGGTTATTTAAAACAAAAAATAACAACATATTTTACATTTAAAATATACTCAGAAGTAAAATTATTAATACAAGAGTACAAAGGATGACAGAGACAAACTGAAAAATATTTGTATAAGGGGTTAATGCTATGTAAACAAGTCTGCAATATTGTTGGAAGGTATATTGTAATACGATAAACATTATAAACCTTAGATTGACCTGTAAAGGAAAATCAAAGAAAAATGAAGAAAACTGACATATAACTAGCCAAGAGTAAATAATACATGGTATTAAATACAAACCTAAAGGAGGTATGAAGATAGGAAAGAAAATAGAAATGAATAGAAGTTGTCAAGGAGAAAGCAAACATCAGAATGGTAGACTTAAAGTCAACCATATCACCAATTGCATTAAATATAAAAGGTTGAAACACAGTTAAATGGCAAAGATTGCAAAGGTGAACTTAACAAGGTGGAGGAGGAATTGGAGGCAGATGAGGTAGTGGAGGAGGAAGAGGAAGAGAAGGAGATCAACTATAAATTGTCAACTAGAAAATTACTTTTAATATAAGATATGTATTTTAAAAAGGATAAAAAAGTATACTATTCAAACAAAAGCTGGAATAGCTATATTAATATCATAATAAGCACACATTATAAAAAGAAATGCAATTAATCACATTACTTGTAGTAGTTATGTTCTACAAAGTCACACAAGCACTGAATTAGTGAATATTGAACCATGATTCCAAAGAGTAAGCATACATACCCACAAACATTTCACACAGGTTATAAACTTAAATCCTAAAAACAAAACAAAACAAAAATGGTGGATTTTATTTTCTTAGTGTTATAAAAAAAGAAAAAGAAAAAAGAACAACAGATTCAGAAATGTTAAATTACTTGCCTGAGACCACTCCACTAATGTCTGCCTGAGTTGGAATTCACACTGTCTCTAACTGATCCCAGATCCAGAACTTCTTCCTTTACACTTCCCTACTCCTCCCAACTCCATTTTATGGTGAACTCTACATGAGAGGTTAAATAAGAAGGCAGTGTCATCTTGTTTAATTTCAGCTGGGCACCTGGGGGTTGGACAACTCAGTTGTTTTGTGGCTCTGCACGTGTCTGCAAATGACTGAGAAAATCTCTGAGTATTGATTTTGGGGTTAAAAATAAATGTTAGTGAGCAGGAAATTTGCAAATATGGCACACTCAAATAATAACGATAGAGAATATTAACAGTTGCAAAGAGAGGCATATAATAATAATAAAAGGGGCAATTCACTGAGAAGATGTGACAATCCTGTGTGTATGCAACTGAGAGCAAAGATTCAAATCACAGGAAACAAAAATATACTGGAAAGAGAAATAGACACATTCAATACTATGGTTGATGGTTTTAACATACCTTTGTCTATAATTTAAGGAATGTTTAAATGGAAATCAATAAAAAATAGAAATCTTAGAAAAAACTATTATTCAATTTAACTTAAATCTACATTTTATGGAAACTTTAAACCAATAGCAATAAAATTGACATTTCTCTGCTTATCTCAACTAATGTTTTGGATAATAATCAATTCACTTTAGTTTTCCTGGAACTGAAGAGCAATAGAATACCAAGAGAAGATAGAAGTTAATGTTTACTGGAAGATGATTCTTGTTGTTTGTAGACTCAAAAATATTTTTTTAAACTCATTACTCTGGACATTGATATGAATATTAGGCATAGAAATTAATGAATAGAATAGCTATACAAAACTTTTTCACAACAAATAACATGGAAATGAAAGTTTGTGTTTTGTTTTGTTTTTCTTTATTTTTGAGACGGAGTCTCCCTCTGTCACCCAGGCTGGAGTGCAGTGGCTCACTGCAAGCTCCGCCTCCCGGGTTCACGCCATTCTCCTGCCTCACCCTCCCCAGAAGCTGGGACTACAGGTGCCCGCCACCACGCCCGGCTAATTTTTTTTTTTTTTTTTTTTTTTTTTGTATGTTTTTAGTAGAGACGCGGTTTCACCATGTTAGTCATGATGGTCTCCATCTCCTGACCTCGTGATCCGCCGGCCTCTGCCTCTCAAAGTGCAGGAATTAAAGGCGTGAGCCACCGCGCCTGGCCAGAAAAGTTATTTTCTAAATTGAAGTAATCATCTATAGAAGTAAGATCTTTTTTGAGATTAATAGGATAAATAATTAAAAGTCTAGGTTTTTTTTTTTTTTTTTTCTTGTAAGCTAACAATCCTGTAAAGTGTAGTCTGTCTATTCATTTCAGCAGAACAGTTTCAAAAGGTTTTAGATTGAAGAGTTGAGAAATGAAAGACCAAAGCAAAACTACATAGAAAGAGTAAAAAGGAGTTAGTTTTTATGTATATTTTATCCACATTACTTAAATCTACTTTGACAGCTATTCTAATTCTATTGTCTTAAACTGCTGTCAATTTAACACATTTATTATAATCCCTACATTCCTATCCCTATCATATTTGTCTTGCATGATGTAAAACATTATTTTACAAAAAAACTTTGAAAGCCTGTGAGTTATGCTCAATATCCCTTCTATCACTTTCCATAATAAAAATCCTGAAAAGTAGCTGATTACCTGAAAGCCCAGCAAGAGAGTACATTTACCAGCCTCTAGTGTAACTGTTCAGCTGTGTTCTGGTTAATCTCTTTGAACACTTTCTGTAAATGGAAATGTGAGGGAAAAAATCTCCTTGTGCTTTAAATGAGAAAGAATATACATTTCCCTTCCTCAATACATCTCCTTCCCTTTGACTGAAGATATCACTGACCAAGTGGATCTGGGCAATACTTTAGAAAAGGTAGACCTCCAAGTTAGGAGACTGGGTAGGCCATGAATACATCCTTACCGTTATAGAGTTCTTATTTTTGTCCATTTCATAGGAGAAAGAAAGAAAAATAAAATTTGTATCTTCCATGATGATCTTGTTTATAATTTATTTTGTTGTTACAACAAATAGTCCCGAATCTTTATCATTTGTTATTAAACACATTTACTATTAAACAATAACAAATGTTAAAATTTTTGCTAAATTTGAATGTAATTTAAATGAAAATGTTTATATTATTACATAATATAAAGTTCAATTTGGAATGAAAAGTGACACATTTATTATCATGCCCACTATGTTTTATTTTAAATTACATAATTATTTAGTAAGAACCATAGATTTGTTTTGCAAAATTATTTAAAATACATTGGGAGTCTGGAAAATTGCCTTAACATATGAGTACTAGTGATAAATTATAAAAATCTTATCTTTCCATTTTCCAGTGGTGTTTTATGATGCTTTTTTTGTGTTTTGATCTCATTTTGTATACTGATGGCCACACATTGATGTTTCAACAAAACCAGTTGAAAAAGTAAACTGCTGCTAGTGAAGTGTGATGTTTCATCTGATAATGATCAATTTTAACATGCTCATTTTTGCCTAGGCATTAAAATATCCTTTAAAAATCCACTGTTGCATTAATAATAATATTTTCACATCAAATAAAAATAAAATCATCTGTGAATTCAAAAGACAAATAAGAACCAAATATTTCAATAAACTCTGAAACTCAAATATTATCATAATGGCTTAGAAACACTTTCATGTGTTACTGCACAAATGACTTTTATTATGCAATGGTAGTATATGCTAAGCAGTTATTCCTGAGCCATGCCCAGCATTTAATTTCTCATGTTGCTCATTTAGACAGTAATGAGCTTTCTTTTCAAATTTAACTTAAGTTGGAAGATTCATGCCACTATCTTTTATATACATCAATTTCCTTTATCAAAATGATGTTTAAAATACAGAATTTGCATGAGAAAATTTTTCTTACTAGATTGAATTGAGCAAGCTTGTCTAAAATGTTTTTGTCCTTTAAGTTATTTGCATTAAGCTATAACATTTTTATTTTAGTTATCTTTTTCAATTATATAATTAATTCTCATTTAACAATTTTTAAAAACTTTGTAGAAAAATTTAAAGATTGAACTTGAAAGGTTTTTACCCTCCACCTGCACTGATATGTCCAAATTTTGTGTAATCTTTCAGAATTTTAATGCACTTTAATAGTTAATTTATGCATACATATAATTTTTTCTATTTAATTTAGTGTCCATAACTTTTATGAATAATCTGTATTCACTAAGAGTAGGTTTTATAAATATTTCTATTTTTAAGTGTATAGTTTTCATAGACCTTCATTTAGATGAACTTTTCACGTAAGTCTTTGTAGGAAATGCTTGTATCTTTATCTATTCTTGGATGCTGCAATCAACATTTTGTATTTATACCACTGGAGAAAAACATAAGTGAAATAAATTCCTAGACTTACAAAGGATGATGTACATTTTACATTTTGCTACATGCCAACCAAAAAAATAAAATTGATAGTATCATCTCATCTTTCTAGTGTCTTTATTTGCCTGACTGATCTGTTTAATTTTTCCCATGTCAGTTTCATGGTGTTTATATTTACTCTAGTTTCACAAAATATTTAATTTTTATTGAGGTGAAACCAAATCAATTTTTAAATAACTTCTTTAAAATTCTTGTTTTATGTAAGTTTTTACTTTCAAATTGAGAAAAGCAAATATTAAATGTTTCATCTTCGTGCCTTTTTAAAATACTGGCAAAACTAATTTTACAATATCTTCTGTTTATTTTTCCATTTATATTCTATTTTTATTGTATCACTGTAGGTTATTTATACCGTTGTAGGAAATCATGCATCTATTTTGAATTCAATGTCATAGGTATGCACATACTGTTAATATCATGTGACTCTTACAATTATTTTAGTATTTTCATTATGAGATATTATATAGTTTTTCTTTTTCCTAATTGTGATGTATTTTATCTTCTCATGTTTTTCAAATTTTAAACTTTTAATGAAAGGACATGAGCATTTAAAAATTATTTTTAATGAATTACCTTGATATTTGTTAATCTTTAAAACTTTTTTTTTTTTTTTTTTTAATTGGTGGAATGCAGTTTCTCCATATAGTTGCATGGCTTTTTTCAAATAGTCAGTTTTATCTCAGTTTGTTTTCCAGTGATATACTTGAGATATTCACTGACCATCTTTTTCTTTTTTAATTTCAAGTCTACATTCCTGCATTATCTTTTATATTTACTTTCCATAATTGCTTGCTTCTCTCCACTAGAACGTAAACAAGTCAAAATTTTTCTCTGATTCAAAACTGTTTCTCAAGGCCTGGAAAAATGCCTGGCATGTAATAGACATTTGAGGAACATTTGCTGACTGAATGACATTTCTTATTGTTATTTACAAATTCATTAATTTAAATTTTACCAAAAAATGCTTAATGTGTGATTGTTGTCCTTTACTAGTGATTGTTCTGTTTATTAAAATTATTGAAGACATTCTTATTTGTATTTTTCTCTAGAAAGAGTCGTAACACTATCTTTTCTATTGATATCTTCCAATGAAATATTTTTTATTTCATTACTTTGTAGATAATTTAAAATTTTTGTACTGGTTTTGTCTTTTATGTTTTCTAATTACCGTGGCATAATTTATCATTTGTTTCTGCTCTTTGCTAAAATGGTTAAGAAAATGTTTCCAATTTTTCATAGAAATATGTTTTCTGACTGTTAAAAGAATATTGACTTCTAGTATAATTGTATCACAACCAGAAAATATTGCATGTAAAATTGCTAATGGAGGAACTTATTAACATAATTATTCTCTGGAGAAGGGAAGTGTATGCATATTACATGCCTCTACATTTTAAATCTATTTTTAGTCTCTTTTATAGACAATCTGAAATGTATATAAGCATTTATTACTAAAATTGTCTGAGTGCTTTATGGTGCTCAAGGTTTAAAAAAAATAAATCCTCTATTTCTAGTTACTTTATAGTGCAAGTATCATTTTGCTTTGTGCCATTAGTCCCCACCTCTCACACTGTTCCACTGGGGATCACTTTTCCAACACGTGAACTTTGGGGGGGTGGTACGTGTGTATCATTTGAATAAAATGAAGTAAACTTTACTGAATTTGTATATCTCAGAGCATGTTAGATAGAACAAGTTTTAAAAACTACATATTTTTCCTGCTAAAATTAAATTGAACATTAATTCATTCTTGTAAGTGACCAAAGAGAAAATTTCTAGCATTAATAATCACCCTGAGACAATCTTTAGGCGATAGCCTGTAATCCAGATGTCTTCATGGCCTTTTCTAATACTGTATCAATGGCTTCAAACCAGAAATTGCAATTCTAGTACATAAACAAAAGATACGCTGGCAGATTGTTTCACTGCATGAATTTAGCATTTGGCTGCACAATATTAAGAGACATTAGAAAGAAAATATGTTTAAAAAAATATAGTTTAAGATGAAAGTATAGCCTTATGAATAAAGTGGCTTAATGGATATGCCCCTCCCTTAAGGGGAAGCAACATAAACAACAAAATTATTTCTACAGAAATACTTGCTAATATCGCAAATACAATAGCCACGGAAAATTGATTGTCACATCCTTAAAAAGTAATAGGAGCCTTTTCCTAAGGGGACATGAAGGCATTTCAAGCAGGACTGTGAGCTCAATGTTCAATGATTTTCTTAAAACAACTAAGATTAAAGACTCACAACTGAACATAAATTAGGACTATAATCCTACCATTCTTTGTATCACATACTATGAGTCGTAAGATTCCTTCAAAGAGTAAATGTAAAAAGATTTAGATTTAAATTGCCTCTCAAATTCTTCCCTTAAAAAAAAATCTGTAACTGGGGCGGGTGTGGTGGCTGACGCCTGTAATCCCTGCACTTTGGGAGGCCGAGGCAGGCAGATCACGAAGTCTGGAGATCAAGACCATCCTGGCTAACATGGTGAAACCCCGTTTCTACTAAAAATACAAAAAATCAGCCAGGCGTGGTGGTGGGCACCTGTAGTCCCAGCTACTCGGGAGGCTGAGGCAGGAGAATGGCGTGAACCCGGGAGGTGGAGCTTGCAGTGAGCTGAGATCGTGCCACTGCACTCCAGCCTGGGAGACAGAGCGAGACTCCATCTCAAAAAAAAAACAAAAACAAAAACAAAAACAAAAACAAAAAAATCTGTAACTGTAACTCTTGGGCCTCTTACTAGCAAATATATGTTCCTTCTTTGTAATACAACTCCAAAAAAAAAAAAAATTAATAGGAGAAAAGTATAAAAGTTTGATGATGAAGTTAAAAGCTCTTCCACACATACCCTTTCTACAAATTCATAGGGACTCCTTCATTCATTGATCACTAGTATATCAACTGCACCCAAAACCAAAAAAAGACTGAAGCCTATTGTGGAATATTTCATACAAAAGTGACTTGTAATCCAACTCATTAGGTCTTTAACAGTCATGTTGGCGACTGCTAAAAATGTTTCATGGGTTTATGAGTTATAAACAAGTTTGAGATCCTTTGCTTTTTATGGGTACTAACTCAAATACCATTCTGTCTTCAGTAATTCCTGGGGTCACCCATTTTTGGTTGACTGGTAGACTTGTTCTTTCTTCCTTAGTTTTCCCTTAGATCCACACAATCAATATTTGTCTTCACACGGTAGAATAAGCAATATCTCTGGACTGTCATACCCCTAGGATTTACTGAAACTTCCTTGCATTCTAATACATCAACAAACAACACGTAGGAATTTAACATTCTCTAACTGACTCTTTTTGTTAAACATTTTACCTAAGAAACAGCAAAAATATTCAAAAAGAAATTGAAATTCTGCCATGGGGGAAAAAATGCATTATTTAGAATATGGTATATTTCAAGAAGGTATGTAATCTAAAGAGATTATAATCTATCCCCAAATTTCCTGAATTAATTACCAAAAAAATAGCTTTGCCGATATTTTAAACTGACCAAGCATTGTAGATACCAAGTGCCAAACTTTTCTGAGGTCACATCCTTTTTCATATAATCTAATCAAGTTTTCTATTCTTGAAACTCTATTCTAGGAAAGTAAAAATGAAAGGCCTTTTGTGAAAGAATACTTAGAAACAGTGACATATATAGCATATTTGCTCCTAAATGGTTTTTTAAAAACTTACCTCCAAAACAAAAATGATTATTAGTTTTACTTAAAAATAACAACAATAACATACAGGAAAAAAATACAGACAGTGATTATATTATGCATACATTTACATATATAATGATGCCAGGAAAGTTGTAAAAAGACAAATATGAAAGTAAACATTACAGTAAAAGGACAGAGTTAATAAGTATTTTATTCTTTGGAAATGATTAAAAATGTGTACTTATCTACTGCTCTGTTGCAGCAATAAAATAATAATATTATATTTTATGTTTTTGTATTTTAACTACTGTAAATGTGTTATTAACATTGTCAAAATTAATGTTATTTGTACATGTTTGATCAATAGACAGTACAGCCAGAGCAGTAAATTTATATTTTCTCATTGTTGATTGAAAAATGTCATAGTTTTACAAATATTCCTTCACAATGATTGAAAAATGTCATAGTTTTATAAATATTACTTCACAACAGTTTATTTCACACAAAGCAACAAGTATACAAATAGAACAAGCCTTAAACACTAAGACGAGTTTTTGGCAGTGTTTTCTAGGGAGTCCACTTGACAACACATTCCTGAAATTATAATAGTCTCCATGTTTTTGTTTGTTGGGGGCTAAGTCTACCAGTTTTCCAATGTCTTCACATTTAAAAATTTTCTATCTTAACCAGAAAAATTATCACAAATGTATAATTGACTTCCAAAATGTTCTTAAAAATAAAATAATATAACTGAATCAAAGTGATCTCTGACATTGATTTGATTAATTGCTTTAGAACAAGTATCTAGGAATAGAAATAAGTAATAGAAGCATTCAAATACTGACATTCATATGTCTTCTGAAAATATAGGTCCATTTGATTTCATTATCTAATTAAATTCTTTTTTACTTACATGCTATTGTTGTATAGCTAATGGTATTCTTGAAAATTTCTGTGCATCAATTTTCAGAAGTCTTATTAAATGTTGTATTACACTATGCATATTCAAGGTTATATCTGACTTCTTACAAATATTTTCGGGACCTAATTAAACTCAACTAAAGTTTTATACCAGAAAAAAAACCTCAGAAACAAACAAAACCTCATGTATCAGATGTATAAGATATCAAAATTGGAGCTCTTCCTTGTTTTCTGCATTTTAAAATAGATTCATAGTACTTTAAAAGTTGAGGTTTTCAAAATGTATTATTGTGAACACAGCTTTATACTGAGCACTACATCTTTTCTGGCAAAAATACTTTCACTGGTACCTTATGTTCTGTAGCATTTTTCATTGATGACATGAGGCTGAAAATAATAATTATCTCCAAAACAAAAAAAAAGCCACACATAAAGAAACATGTCAAAAGACTGAACTTCATAAAAGAGTGAATGTGATATACCATTGATAATTTTGAATGTATTATATAAAACAGAAACATGTAATACCACATAGGCTGTAATTCTTTAAATTAACTTCCATATCTGATTAATGGATAAGTACTAAAATTAACTAATTTGAACCCTTCATATTTATTATATGTATTTTAAATATACAATATGTGAATGAAAACACACATATTGGTGTATAGATATATAGATACAGTTGACCCATCGTATCCATGAATTCCCCATCTATGGATTCAACCAACAGTGGATCAAAAATTAGAACACACACACACACACACACACACACACAGAGAGAGAGAGAGAGAGAAATAAAAATACAATTTTAAGAGAAAAATAAAAAACACAGCATAACTGTTTACATAGCATTTACATTGTATTAGATATTATAAGTAATCCAGATTATAATTTAAAGTATATGGGAGGATGTGCATAGGTTACATGAACATAATATGTCATTTTTTATCAGGGACTTGAACATCTACTGATTTTGCTTTCCACAGGAGGTCCTGGAATCAACTCTCTCACAGAAAGCAAAGAAAGACTGCGTATACTTTCTGCAAAACAAGATCAATTGTTTAGAATCTAAAGCAAAAAAAAAAAAAGTTTTTTTGTGTGTTTTCTTTTTCCAGGAGGAATATTTTATCACAGGTGTTGTTTAGAATTGCTGGTTCATTTCTTCCATCAACCAAAAGCTATCCATATATCAAATACGAAGAAAGCAAACCATGCATTTGAAATTTCAATTCTGATTCACGTTCTTTTCCAATTGTAAGATGATGTGACTAAATACTGAAAGAGACACTCAGTACCAACAGGAAATACCATCCCCTCCAAATTATCCACCTAAGAAGTCTCTGAGTGTCCTGAAACATGGAAGCTCATTTCTTGAAAGAGGCATTGAGAAAGAAACCTTTCTTAAGCTTCTATGGGTTTGGCCTTGTAACTGTTAACAACTAGTATAACTGAAAAATTGCAACATTTTTTGTTTGTTTGTTTTTTGAGACGGAGTCTCGCTCTGTCGCCCAGGCTGGAGTGCAGTGGCCGGATCTAAGCTCAGTGCAAGCTCCGCCTCCCGGGTTTATGCCATTCTCCTGCGTCAGCCTCTGGAGTAGCTGGGACTACAGGCGCCCGCCACCTCGCCCGGCTAGTTTTGTTTATTCTTTTAGTAGAGACGGGGTTTCACCGTGTTAGCCAGGATGGACTCGATTTCCTGACCTCGTGATCCGCCCATCTTGGCCTCCCAAAGTGCTGGGTTTACAAAATTGCAGCATATTAATCCTTAGGCTTATGTACTACTATTTTTAAAAATCATCGTTTCTTCTGGTCTACATTACAGGTTGAAAATTTGTAGAAAGCCTCTAGAAGTAGACAAAACTCAGAAGATGAGAGATGACTTAACATTCTCAAATCAAACATAACTCAACATTCTCAGGTCAAGCAGTTGATGGGACAAAGCAGACAGCTGCCACCCAAAACGATAAAACAAGATTAATTTTCTGTCATGTCAATTTATTTATTTCCTTTTAGTTTACTACTTATTATCATTCTCATGATATTTTGTTACCTCTGTGACCACTTGGTCTCTCTCAGTTGTTTTTGAGTATCTTCACCATATTGTTCTTCACCTCATACCATCTTCTGTCACCTAAGGAAAGGCAAAACTCTCATGTTTTTCTCAAATTATAGTTTCTAATCTAAATCTAATTAATGGCCAAATTTGTCATATACCATGTAATTCTAATGACATAAATTCAATAGCTATCTCTTTCACCACTTAAAAGGCATATTGTATTTGCTTCCACAGGTTCCCTCTGATATATAAATTGTCCTGTCGTTAGTAATGTCAACCTTTAATCTTGTAAAAATTGGCTTTACCCTCTACTCCTAGTTAAGAAAATACTTTCACTAAAGTAATACAAGAGTTGTCAACAGAAAATAGCTCATTGCAGTTATCATTTTTACTATAGCCAGTTTATCCTCTTAAGATAACTTTTAACCTGTAGTTACTATTTATTTTTACTTAGAAAATGTGCCTGCATTCAGATACTAATAGTTGGCTTGGTTTCCTAGTAATAAACAACACTTATGCTCCCAATTCTTTCTGTGTCTACTAGGGTACAACATCTCATGTTGAAGCCAGGCTTGCCTGGCTTATTGCATACTCATCTGTGCTGTGTATAATATTTCAGGCATTTGTTAGAGGCTTTCATATATCTAAAACTACTGTCATATGTTTTTCTTAAAAAGATACTCAAAAGTAAGGCAAGCATGCCTACCTATTCAGGAGAGCTCCCAGGAAGAATAACTGACTCCTTCTTCATATGTAATGTGTGAGCCACATTTTCAATGATACAATAACAAAACTGGAAAACTTTTTTTCAAGTTTGATTTCTGAACCTAGGAAAAGAAATCAATTATGGTATTTATATTTTAGAGATTCTCAAAATTACTTTATACTGATTAACTGGTTTCATAAACCACCAGCTATCCCTTGATTCCTCTTCATTAACAAAGAAAGAATTTTTCTGGGCGCAGTGGCTGCTCATGCCTGTAATCCCAGCACTTCAGGAGGCCAAGGCAGGTGGATCTCAAGGTCAGGAATTCGAGACCAGCCTGGT
The DNA here is from genome assembly GCF_002776525.5 of Piliocolobus tephrosceles. Classification (NCBI taxonomy): domain Eukaryota; kingdom Metazoa; phylum Chordata; class Mammalia; order Primates; family Cercopithecidae; genus Piliocolobus; species Piliocolobus tephrosceles. Next base: position 54,175,473 of record NC_045436.1, read on the forward strand.
CAACACATTGAAACGCTGTTTCTACTAAAAATACAAAAATTAGCCGGGCATGGTGGCGGGTGTCTGTAATCCCAGCTACTCAGGAGGCTGAGGAGAGAGAATCTTTCGAACCCAGGAGGCAGAGGTTGCAGTAAGTCGAGGTGGCATCACTGCACTCCAGCCTGGACAACAGGGTGAAACTGTGTCTCAAAAAAAATTTTTCTTTTATAAAAAAAAAAAAATGTATTTGTGCTATATAAAATTCCTACTGCACTTACACAAATATATGACTTCTCTAAAATAAAAGAAAAATTGAGTCTAAAAAATAACCTAGCTAAATGTTAGAACATACATTAATAATTGGGATTTGTTGTCTAGTCCCATAAATGTGAAGCCATTGTCACATTAGATAATTCAATAACTCAACATGCTACAAAAAGAATAGGAAAGACACACTCTTGTCCAACTATAGACAACAACCTTCTCATCAACAGAATCTTAAAAACCATGTGAATCTGACCTCAGCAAATTAAAATCCTGTGTCTTAAATGCAGCCTGCTATCAAATGCTGCTATTAAAAAAAAAAAAAAAAGTGGCTGAGACAGGAAGAAAAATGCCCCTTATAGGATCCAGTTGATAACAGAAGAAAAAAGCTAGCATGGAGTCTTTCCTACTGGACATGAGCGATTTCACAAAGTATAAACATCATAAGAAGACTCTTCACTGACTTGATGGAATAAGGATGGAACAAGACCAAAACAAGAACACTCTACAATCATTGATAAATTATATCTGAAAATAGCCAAATACAAGAGCACCATTCTGCAATAACAAACCCCAAATATTTGTCTCACTGGAGATATATATGATAACAGATAAATGGATGGATGGATAGATAGATAGATAGATGGATAGATAGATAGATAGATAGATAATGTGTGTAAACATACATGCATACACTTGTACACATATATTTCTCTCACACACACACACACACACACACACACACACACACACACATCAAATCTCTTCCTTTCCTACTAGTGCCTAATCTGGAATAGACCACTACTTCCTTGAGTGCTCTTCTATGCCATTTAATTATTGGCTCACGCCTTATAATATCCTCTCCTTATAGAGACATCTCTTGACTCCTCCAATTATATTGCTACAGCAAAATAATTCATTTAACTGTGATTGATCTCAGCTGTGATTTTATGGGTATTTGGCCCTGGGCATTAGTAATGTCAATGACTAATTGAACAAGAAGTCACTAGAAATAGAACATATGGATATTCTGGTTAGGTAATACTTAATCAAGTCTGGTTGGCAGAAGCCTAAATCAACTCATACTCATTTTTCAGGCCTAAGCCAATTTGCAAAGAAAAACTCAAATGGAGCTGGGGCTTTTTGAAGCAGAGGCCTGCACTGTGGCAATAGCGGCAAATAGTACACCTTTCCTAGCCCAATATGTGACCACTTATCTGTGAGTCTGTTCAAAATAAATAGCTATCATTGTAATATAAGATACTTTCTGTCATGAAATAAGCAATGACCTTTTCCCCCTTGGGGGAAAGACACTTCTAGCAAAGATATTTCAAGCCCTGCTCACAGGGCTTTTGCATATGGTCTTATCTATTGCCCTGATTTCCCATTTAAACATCATCTCTGATTAAGGAACAGACTGCTTGACCAAGGATATACAGACAAGGGGTCACACCCATAGAATCATTTTACCATGTGCTCCATAATTCAAAAGCAGCTGGTTTCACAGAATTGTGTTATGACCCACAGGATGCTCAATTTCAATGCCAGCTGGCAGACAACTTCCTAAGATTGGAGTACTTTCCTAAATAATTCAGTTTATAACATAATCAGTAACCAATAAAGGATGCTATATGTTTCATAGCCAGAAATGTAGATTCACAAACCAAGAGATTTAAGATAGCCATGGTCCTTCTTACTGCTATATCAAACAAGCCACAAGTTTCCACAGGTTTGAAGATTCTATTGTGTACAAAGAAATGCTTCCACCATGGAATATGGTAATTAAACCATCCTTTTGGAATCAGAGACAGCTCTTTGACCATTACAGGTTCCCCATGCCACCTATCATGATATGAGACTCAACACACTGGGTAGCTGGTTTGCCTGAATCTCTAAGCAGAAAACAAGCTACTCTCTTCTTATAGTCTCTTGCCCAGTGTTCTTTGTCAACTGAAAAGTAATGAAACTATATAAAGACAATGCTAACAAGGATTCGGATGTTACATCAATTTTGGTCATTTCGTCAGAGAATCAGGCGCTTCCTAGGTAATGGCAGAGGGTAAAGAAAACATAGAGTGTATGGTAGAAAAAGAAGCTAAGAATAACAATTAAAGCCTTATATTCAGCTGCAATAGGTATGTTTTATGTTATTTATTTATGTTATCCTTTTTATTTTCTATTTTACATGAAGGACACCAATGGTGAATAATATTTATATTTTAGTTGAAAATGTGACCTAATTGCCAACACCGCATTGGATATGGTAGCTAATGAAAAGTTATGTATCTTCTGTTTGGGGTATAAAAATGTACACTCAAAGAAGAGGAATATTTTATTTTAGTGAATGTGTAATAGATGTTCCTATTTTCATGATACATGATGATACATGCAATATTTTGATGCATTGATTAGTGTGTAAAGATCAAAGCAGGATAATCGAGATATTCACCGCCTTAAATATTTATATTTCCTTTATGCTAGGAACATTTGAATTAGTCTCTTCTAGCAATTTGGAAATGTACTAAAGATTACTGTTAACTATAGTGTGAATGTTTTTTGACAGACAAAATATAAAGACTGAAAGTGACATCTTATGTTATGAATGTTATTCTCTACTTTCTGCATCCTATTCTATGACTGAGAGGTGGACTTTTATTGGCCACATCAATGAATTGATTACTTTCAATTTTATGATGAGATTTTAAGAAAAAGAGGTGCTGACAGGGGATACAGAGAATGGGAAAAGAGAGAGTTAGATGTATTTAGTCCCCCATCTGTCTCCTATTCTACCATATCTCTCCACATTGGTTGTGTTAATCTTATGAAGGAGAAAGTTCTTGACAAGTGATCCTTTCCACACAGCTCTCCCTGTCTGTCTCTTTGTCTGTCTTTTTCCCTATCTCTATAAATGGACACTGTATTACCACTTGCTCCTTTTCTTAAAGTCAGCCCCACACCTTTGTAACTACTTTAACTCTTTTCAGATTTTAGAATATTTGAGAGTACCCTTTCTTTTTTCCAAAAGCTTGATACACTAACTTCCTCAAGCCAGTTTCATCGTATTTTTACAACTATTGGATGTTCATGACTTTTTCAATTCTTATAGTGGTTTCTTTCACTCTCTAACAAATTATGATTAAATAGGTGTGCTATCTGTGCTATTTAATTTTGCTATACCCCACAAACTATGTTTTCTATTTTTTATGACTCCTCCTTTTTATTTAATATTTTGCATGAAGAGCACCAATGGTGAATAATATTTATATTTTAGTTGAAAATGTGACCTATTTGCAAACATTTCACTGGGTATGGTAGCTAATGAGATGTTATGTATGTTCTACTTTCGGAATAAAAAATTATACATTTTATAATTCATTTCTTCACCTTTTTCCCTCTTTATCATTATAGCATTTTTGAGATTTTTCAAATACAGCTTAAAATTGTTTGCTCTAGTCTCTTATTTTGTTTTGTACTAGAAAACATGAACTCGGTCTCAAAAATATTTAATGCCTCTTTTCAAATTCACACTTGTATATTCAACACATATTTATTGAGCATCTACTCCATGCAAGAAACTGCCCTAGCCATTGCAAATATAATAGTAAAAAAAATATTCTAAGGACTCCTAACGGACTAATATTCTATTAGGGAGAGAAACCATACAACATAAACATAGAAACAAATGTGTAATTTAGTCACATTAACATTTTTGTCTATTTTGACTAAATTCTATATTTAAAGTATATTGATCATGAATTTTACATTCCTCAAAATCTATAGAATGTGTAACACAAAGAGTAAACCTGAATGTAATCTATGGATCTCAGTTGGTAGTACATTAATATTGATTCATATATTATAGCAAATGTACCACACTAATGCAAGGTGTTAATGATAAAGCAAATAGTTCACAAATAATAATAGAATATAAATTTATACTTTATTGATAATTTCAAATAGTCAACTGATTCTTATAGAATGCTGTTATTGATTTTGATCAAATGCTCATATCTCTAGTGTAGGGGAGATTAAATTTTACCTCTACTTTCTAGAGTTTTTCAGTTGGACATGACAGTTACATTGAGCAAAGACAGCTGAATAGAAAAAAACGTATACAATTTATTTAATACAAGCTTTATGCTCAATCAAGACTTCATAATGAAATTAAAATCCAATGACACAGAGTCGAACACTTGTACACTGAATTAGACCAAAAGAAAGTAAATCGTGAAAATGTTGCATTGTAAAGGAAATGGGGCTATGGTATACAGTAATTAATTGAGTAGAGAAGTTACTAGGAAGATAAGGGTTATCTTGATAAAGTTTGTTTTTACAGATTTTTCCAGCCTCAGCTTCCCATCCTAGATGATAAGAATTTACAGTGCTGGAATAAGGAAAACATCATCCTTCTTATTGGAATTTTATTTCCTGCTTTTTGAAAACAGAAGGAAGGTCAGAATGTTTACCTTGCATCTGCTGTTTTTCAAGTGCCTTTGACTCAAGATACTCAGTGTACCAGAGTGGCATATTTTGAGGTAGCATGTTCTGATATCCTTCAATAGATAGCCTGTGGTTACACCAGATGAACAAGGGTGGTTTTGACATTAAATTTGGTTGATATTTTCTTGCATTAACAAGTAAGAGAAAAATGAAATTACAACGCCATATGTTAGGTATTCACTTGTTCATTGATCACGTGTGTGATTAGTTTGCTAAAACATATCATAATTTTCAAATATTGGAAAGACATCTCTTTAAATCTTCTGTGCCATTTACAATGTAATGATTATAGTTAAGACAGTTTTGAGCTTAATCTGTGTTATTAACACTTTCTTCAGTACTGATATGTAGCATTTTCCAATTTCAGGCTGCTAAACTACTATTAGTTACAATCAGGTTGTGAAAGCCTTGCAGAGTCCAAAAATGCCTGCTCTCCAATGGTGGAGAGCATGTGGTCATGGAAAGAAAGGTAGAGGAAGAATCTCTCAGAAAATGAAAAAGTCTCTGCTCTTCCATGAGATTTGGAGTTTGCTATTGACCAGTGGCCATGAAATATTTATCCCTCCTATTTCTAAATGAAATTTTACTATGCTAACTAATATACAATTGCATATGTGATAAACTGCAAGGAAATAACCTGAAGAATTTCACACATGACCCAAAGAATCTGAACTTCAAGGTGGATGCAGCAAATGAAGTAGGATCTGTATTGTTTTATATAGAAAGTGGGAGGGTTTATATTCTTTAAAAAGATGAGATGAGTGTGCAGGACTACTTGGAAAGGGAATGGATTGGATTATGGAAGAAGCTTTTAGTTGAAACCCAGGAAACATGTTCAACTTATCTTTGGTAATTAAGACCTTAATTTTTATGGGGCATATCTTCACCCAGAAAAAAAAAAATTATATATGTAGATAAACATATGCAGGTATACCTGTCTCTGTGTGTGCACACATTATATTTCCTTGCCTCTCCTGCAACCACATGTGGCCACGTGCACAACATAACTGAATTCTGTCCAACGAGATGAAAGGTAAGTTCTGGGGGATGTAATATCTCTAATGTGTTCTAAAAGTAGATGAATTTTTCTTCTCCGTCTCTTGAGGATGTTTATAAGGAGGGAAGCCATCACTAATCACTTGGATAAGGACAACATTCTAGGCTTGGTATAACCTATAAACCACAGAGAAGAAGCCGTAATGAAAGGAGGCTGCCTCCACGATGCATATTCGAACAGCCTTGGAGCCTTACATAAGGAGCAATGGCAGTGAATGCCTGAGGGCCATTAGTTATTAAATCCTGTCTTCAACTTACCATCCGAGCACAGGTTTTTTGCTACACTGCTACTACCCAGAGTAAACAAGCAATGATTGTCAGAAGGGTATGGGGAGAAGCAAGAGAAACATTTTTGAAAGTTTTTCTCCAATCCACCCTCTTAAATCTTACTCCAAAATTTCTCTTTTTTGGGCTGTGGCAACTCAATTTCCACACAGATGTTAATTAAACATATTATTTAATCTTCTTAGAGATTTGTCAAGTTTTTGGATGTTGCCTGTGTTCCTGGAATTCAGGTTTATTTTGCCTCTTGATTCTAGATCTCTTCAGTATTGATTTTGAGGGAAGGAGCCAGCAGCCTATGGCAGCTTGGCCTATCTTCACAGAAACTAAACTATAGAGGTCTGTATATTTTCTCTCTCTCTCTAAAAAAAAAAAAAAAAAAAAAAAAAAAAAAAAAAAAAAAAGAAAGAAAGAAAAAGACAATTGTGCAAGAAGTTGAAGAAAACAAAGAACCTGCCATTCAACTTGAACATGAACACTTCAATTTTACTTACTTTGATTACTAGTTCTTGAGAGATATTTCAAACAACCCACCTTGTAGAGTTGCCTAATTATCAGTAGTCAACTAAACCTAATTGCTACGAGTCCATTAAGACTTGTAAATAGCATAAATCTACATGCAAATTAGAGCTTTAGATGATATATTACTGTCATAGAAAACCACAAAAGATTAAGAAAGTTGAATAAAGGCTCACTCCTATAGTTTTCTTTGACCATTATTATGGTTAATTGAAAAACTAGCCGTATCATAAGTGCTATCACTCTCCTGGTTAGTACTATGCAGTTTGTAAAAGATGAGACCCCCTTCAAACTCACCTCAAATATTAATGTTTGCTTGGAGTTACTTAGAATCCATGAAGGCCAGAATAATTGATTTTATTCCTTTATTTCTGATTTAATATAAATCAAAGTTTTAAGTCTAATGTTCAAATGTAATTTAAAATTAGTTCTGAATTATATAAGGTTGTCCAAATTTTATATTATCTTATGTTTTTCATTTTGTAAATCCAAAAAGTGATTTATTAATTTCAATTTATTATTGTGTCGTATAAGTTCAGAAAGCAAGTCTCCCTTCTAAATTAAAAATGCTCTATAATTAGGTATTTTTAAGTATTTCTGATGCTTTTTGATTTACTGTATTTGCTCTATGAGCAACTACATAAAATAAATAATTTTTCTAATATATGGGAGAGCTGATAAAGTTTTTCTACCATGAGTCTGACAGAAATGAGACTTAATCACTTTATGAATGATTTTTTAATTTGGTAATCTTTCTGCTTAATTGAGATCAGCAGGTTTTTAAACATAACTGGGTCAGAATATTTTATTAGAAGTCCATGCACTCATATACATGCTTAAAACAATTTATCATTACCATTTCCATTTGAAAAAGTTTTACTGACTTAATTTACTGCACAGAGTATGATCTGGTAGGGTCTGATCCTTTTGCTCTTTGGTTAATTAGCAATACAGATTTATTCCTATTTCTTTTTGCCTTTACATTCATGCTCAATTTCATTGAAATGCATAATTAATTAAGTATTCAGCTGCTTGAGTTACAAAGGAAAAACACTACAATGTCTGTTTGTATTTATAATCACTCTAGTAGTAAAATATTGTAAAGTATAAGAAAAAAGAGTGTAAACAAATAGAAGTGAATGAATACATGAGTGTGTTTTGATATGTTTAACAGAAAATTTTTAAATTTAAAAATGCTAAAAATAATGATAAGGATGTAAAATAAAGAGTTCAACTTTTTAAAGCTGTGATTTTTAAACTATGGTTATTATGTTTTTTTTTCTGTGCTTAAAATCAAAAGTGAATCTTTTAACAGTTACCTGGCATATGGCAGGCTCAAATTTTAAGAGAAATTCTAAAATCATCAACATTATTTATCCTAAAATTATGATTGTTTTGATGAAGGTATTTAAATGACAGTTTAATGGAGAAACAGTTTAATTCCACTGAATTCTGTTGCATTTCTACATAATGATTGGGCTTACTCTTTCATCAATCACACAGTTATGAAAGTCAATTATGTGTAAGAAGATGACAAGGTATTGAGGATTCAAAGATGAGTAAGAAATAATCAATGCCCTTGGGATCTATCCAAGATGTGCCTTAATTCCAGTTGAAAGAACACTTGGCAAATCAGACATCAATCTCTACCTCTCTTAAAAATGTTTGGTGCATTTGATATTCTTTCAATGATTTTCTGTTTCATCGCATGTTCAATTTATTATTTCCTGCATATTTCCAAATTTCTACAAACTTGTGCTTCGCTTTTGTAAGTTTTTATACTATTGCCTTCAATTCTCATATTAGTGTTACCCTCTACGTCTCTCCCATCAAAGAACCTAAGAGCTTTCTTTATTTTGTTTAATGTTCCAAATATGTGTATTTTTTATATTCAGTAAAAGGTGAAAATAATAGATAAGTACCTGACCAAAATTTGTTGGAATTTTCTGGCCACTAATAGGCTAATAGGTAAGCATAGTTTCATAAGATTCATTCTTAGGACACTTGACCAGTGTAGGGAGCAATGTACCACCTTTAAGTATATACACAAATCTGAAATTTCCAAGGCAATAATTATTTGTTTGAATGTTACTAAGTAATCATTTCTTTAAGATAGATGCATCAATTTTTCCACCAAATTTTAATATTTCATTATTTGTGTTATTTTCACTGCTTAAAAAAATAAACTTTACTGAATGCCTTTAATTTGACTTAGTTTATACATGTAAAAATCCTAATTTAATTGACTATTCCATAATTATTTGTTGTCAGATACCCATTTTAACAGATGAAGAAATTAACACAGAGACATGAGTTTTTCTCTAGAAAAAGGTTGAAAGGAGGTTCAAAACACTTTTGGTGGTAGAGTGGTTTAATAGAAACTGCTATTAATAACAGTGCCTTCTAGGCAAAAAGAAATTTAATAACTGATTTGACATAAAATATAACTGGAAATTTTTGAAAAATGTTGTTTAATTAACCCTGGCAATTATGGTAAATTCATTAATAAAAAAGTCTCAAAAATATACTCCTAAAAGCTTAATAATATGTACTTAACTTATACACTCTAGTACAATTGTTCAGTATCTAAATGTTAGAATTAGGCTGCCTGAGTTCCAACATTACTTGTGCTTTTAATTAACAATGTGATGTCTATTTAATTTACTTTTCCAAAACTCAATTTTTTTCTATTTTCTAATATTTAATATTGTATCCATAAGTTTGCTTTTAAAATTAAATGAAAAGTTTGTAACATAGAGCACATTACACAGCAAATGCTCCATTAATATTAGCTGTTGTTTTCTTTTAGATGAACTATTTTGCAAGAGTAATTATATTCTTTGTTTTTCCCAGTTTTCTGAATTCAAAGAATAAAGCATTCACATTCCATTGAAAATTTTATCATTGTATAAAAATACACTTGCAAAATACATTCATAAAATTTTCCTTCAATGAATACATAATTTATAGAAGTCAATTTAAAAGAATTTGATAAATGCCTACCTTAAAGTCAAGCTCTTAGGGCAAAAGATAAATATTATACCATTTCCTACCCTCAAAGTAGTAATGGACCAGTTTGAGAATCAGAAAAAACAGCAAATCTTTAAACACTATGCTAATAAAGGGGCAAGCACAGATAGAAATGAAGTAGAGCAGAGCAATGTTATTGAAGATTATATATCAGTGTGGGAGTTCATTTTTGTCTGTGTGTGCATGCATACATGTGTGTATATTAAGTGAGGAATCAAGTTTCTGATGCCAAAGAAATCATACATAGAAATACAGGAGGATGAATGACAGAATATATTTAAGGAATCCTCAAGCATAAAGAAAAGTTTGGATACAGTAACTAGAAAGTCCTCATGATCTTGGTCCTGACCGAGTGGATTGATTCTTCTCAGACATACATGTTTGCTCATTGAGGTGTGCAAAAATTGCAGTAGAAAATACAGGTTTACATATCTCAAAGGTAAGAAGTAAGAATTATCTGCTTCTTTATCTGCTTCTTGGTCATGTTTGCAAAGTCCAGCAATTTTCTCTCATTACATAAACTTGGGTTCCCTTCATACTCTTGAATCAATCCATGTGTAATGTGGGATGAAAGGCTTACATTTTCCAAGCTTGAATTAGAACCTCACAGCTAATTCTGCAGTATTGCTCAAATGAACTACTTGTACTGACAGAGGGAAGATGACTTGCTCTCCCATGACAACTAATTGTATTGTCAGAAATTTAAGCACATATTTGATTGTCTAAAAAATAAGCTAAACAGCAAATTGGAACAAAACAAAATTCAGAAATTGCTGAAGTCAGGGGGTCATGGCACTTGCATATGCTTTATGGATGAATTTCATGTGGACTAGGCTGAAGGCTATTATACATTTTCAAGTAATAGATACCAGGGACATAAGCTCAGACACTGATAATGAAGATGATGAGAGGGGTCATATCAATGATATTTAGTTTTCAAATCAGTGAATGGATAAAGATATTTGATATGGGGAGTCTGGTTCCAAAATAGTGGCATAGAAGCAAGATGGTCTCACTTCCCCCAAAATAAAACCAAAAACAAATAGACAGTGCTCAGATTATCACCAGCAATATCCCAGAACTCAAATATGAACATGAGTTGGTTGTTACGGCCACAGAAAAGTGAAAAATCTCTGAACAGATGGAAGGAGAATCAGACTTCCACATCCACAATGGTACCAAGTATGTAGAAAATTTTTCCCTATCTTACAGCTTCTACACTGGAAATAGTGACACCAAGGTGAAGAACCAACTTCCCCAACCATCCTGAGTCCTTGAAAGGAGATCTGTTCTTGCCTTAACTCACAGAAAGCACTGAGTGCCAGAAAGAATACTCCTGAAGACAGGCAGAAACAAAAGGGGAAGGCAAGAGTACCATCCCCAAACTCTAAAAACTCTCCTCTGTAACTTGGCCAAAATGACACCAAATCAGAGTGGCTGTTCAGCAGCACCATATTGTAAGAGGTTCATTTAAAATGTCTCCTAGGTACAAACCCCTAGTGAGTATTCTTACACTGCTAGAATATCCCCTTTGGGACTCCCTCATTTCGAAAAGGCAGTGCTATGATTGTTTACCAGAGTCAATGTGAATCTGAGCCTAAGGCACCACCTAGAGCCAAAAAGGATTCAGTGACCTAGCAGTAAAGAGCCTCTAAGCAAATATATCAAATAAAAACCAAAACAAACCAGAGAACATTGGAATAAACAACTAATCTTTCAATGTGAAGACATGTATGTACATACACAAGAAACTGCAGTAAACAAGGAACCATGATGTCCAGAAATGGACAAAGCAAGAAACCAATGACTAACCCCAGTGGAATGATAAAATTTCAGCTCTCTGATAAAGAATTTAAAACTGCAGTTTTAAGGAAGCTCAGTGATCTTCAAGAAATATAGAAATCTCTCATCAAATAAAAATCTAGGACCTGATGGCTTCACTGCTGAATTCTACTAAACATTTAAAGCATAATTAAGACCAATTCTACTCAAATTCTTCTAAAAAATTGATAAGGAAGGACAACATTCCAACTTATTCTATGAGGCCAGCATTATCCTGTTACCAAACCTAAGCAAGGAAACAACAACAAGGAGGAAAACTACAGGCCAATATCAATAATGAACATAGATGCAAAAGTTCTCAACAAAATATTAGCTAATTGAACACATTACACATTAAAAAGATCATTCATATGATCAAGTAGAATTCATCTTACTAATGCAAGGATGGTTCAATATTTGTTCATCAGTAAAGATATACATCACATTTATAGAACTAAATACAATGCTATGTAATCAACTAAATTGAGGCAGAAAAAAAATTCAATAAAATTTAGCATTCCTTTATGATAAAAATGCTCATTAAACTAGGTACAGAAGAACATACTCCAAAATAATTAAGGCCATATATGAAAAAAGTACAGCTAACATTGTAACTAATAGGGAAAATTGAATACTTTTTGTCTAGGATCAGGAACAAGAAAAGAATGCCCACTTGTACCATATTAATTCAAAATAGCACCTGAAGTCCTGGTCAGAGCAAGTAGGCAAGAGAAATAAATAAAGGACATCCAAATTGAGAAAAAAGAAGTTAAATTAAAGGGCATACAAATTGGGGGGGAAAAAAAAAGAAGTCAATTAATTTACCCATGCTCACAAATGACATTATCTTATTCTTTGAAAAATTTAGACTCCACCAAAAAAACTCTTAGAAAAGATAGGTTCAATAATGTTGCAATATACAAAATTAAGACACAAGTATCAGTAGCATTTATACTTACTAACAGTGAATAATCTGAAAAATAAATCAGAAAATAATACCATTTACAATAGATACAGAGAATGTAAAATTCCTAAGAATCAATTTAACCAAAGAAGTGAAAAATTTGTACAAGGAAAACTATAAAACACTGATAAAAGCAGTTGAAAATTTCACAAATCAATGGAAAGATATTCCATGCTCATGGAACTAATATTGTTAAAAATAATAATACTATAAAAAGCAATTCATATATTCAATGCAACTCCTATTAAAATACCAATGATATTCTTCAAAGAAATAGAAAAAGATCCTAAAATTCATGTCAAACCATGAAGACCTTGAATAGCTTGAGCAAAGAGAACAAAGCTGGAGGCATCACATTAACTGACTTAAAAATTTGTGACAAAGCTATAGTAATCAAATCAGCTTGAAACTGGCATAAAACAGACTCATAAACCAGTGGGACAGAATACAGAATGCAGACATAAATCTAAACATTTACAGCCAACTTATGTTCAACAAAGGTGCCGAGGACATACTCTGGGGAAAGGGCAATCCCTTCAGTAAATGGTGCTGGGAAAACTGGATATCCAAATGCAGAAGAATGAACTAGACTCCCTATCTCTCACCATACACAAAAAATCAAATTGAAATAGATCAAATGTTTAAATAGAAGACCTGGAAATATAAAACTACCAGAAGAAAACATTGGGGAAATGCTCCCCAGAGGTGGTCTGGGCAAATATTTCTGTGTAAGACCTCAAAAGCACAGGCAACTAAAGCAAAAATAGACACATAAGATTACATCAAGCTAAAAAGCTTCTACACAGCAAAGGAAACAATCAACAATTTATAGAGACAATGCATAAAATGGGAGAAAATCTTTACAAACCACCCCCTTTGACATGGAATTAATAACCCAAACATATAAGGAGCTAGAAGAGAATAACTGAAATATTTCTAGCATAAAGAAAAGACAAGGCAAGGTGATTCACATCTGTAATCCCAGCACTTTGAGAGGCCAAGGCAAGTGTATTACTTGAGCCCAGGAGTCTGAAACCTGCCTGTGCAACATGGCAAAACCCTGTTATCTAAGAAAAATACAAAAATTAACCAGGTATGGTGTTGCATACCTGCAGTCCCAGCTGCTTGGGAGGCTAAGTTGGGAGAGTGGGAGTTTTGTTTGAGTATGTGAGGCAGAGGTTGCAGTAAGCCAAAATCATGGCAATGCACTCCAGCTTGGGTGATGGAGCAAGATCCTGTCTCAAACAACAAGAACAACAATGATAATAGACAGATATTTAAGGTGATGACATTCCAAGTACACTGATTTGATCTTTACAAATTATTTGAATGTATTCAAAACTGTGAACACCTATTATGCATCAATTAGTAAGAAGCTATAGTCAAGAATAACTCCCAGACTTCTAGATGGGCCTGATTTGGGGTAAGAAGATGAAGTAGTTGTAGGGAATCTGTGCTTTCTGTATCCTAGAAGCCATGTTAAGTGCTTTGTTACAAAATTATTTCTGCTTAATCCTCATGACAACAGTAATGAAATAGAGTATTCATTCCTATTTGACAGATAAAGACACTGAGTCTTATAAACTAAAAATAAGAGAAACTTTCTCAAGGTCCCTCAATAAGGTTGAGTTAAAATGTGGTTATAAACCTCCTTCTCTGGGAAGATAAAAATATATCCAGATTTACATAAAGGGTAAACAGCAGAAGTGGAGTTAATATTTAGCACAGAATATTTAGGAAAATTATGTTGAGATAAGGAATATAAGGTGATATAAGTTACATTAATAAATAGTTACAATATTAATGAAATTTCCCTTGATTCTAAAATGGCACATTTTAAAATATTGGAACTTAAAACTATTATGTATATAGTTCAACATACGTATTTAGTTAATACTAACCTGATATAATTTGCCATATGTATTAGTTAAATCAGTCTTAACTGATAGAGCTAGTTTTATATATTATTTGTGACTCTTATACTCTGCATTTTTACAAGCATCTGAACTCATAGTTATTTCACAACCTTTTGTGAATGATTTTTTGACAATTTAACAGGCAAATTGTACTCATTTCTGATTCTTAACCCTGGAATATCTTCATTTTAAGTTTTACACTTTCTCCCTTCTCTCCAGATTTTAGCTGAAAATGCTTTTAATCAGATCACCAACTCCTGCCAGATGCATTCGTCCTGGGCCATGTGAGAAGTGCCCAATTCGTGCCAAGTCTCTCAAACCAAATTCAGTTCTTCAACACCATCTACCTAGCCAATGCTTCATTTTTTCATACACTCTTTTCACTTTTAATGTCATACTATTCAATAGGAAAATGAGATAAAAACACCATCTGTGTCCCCTAAAAATAAATTCAATTTACTTGATAAAACTGCAGGTTTATTTTAGCAATATCACTTGCTTCTGCACTGGTCAGAAGGGGGTAGAGGTTGATGGGTTTGATAAATCTTGGCATACTCTCTGTCATTTCTTAGTAAAACATTTCAGAAAAGCAAGATATTTCTAAATTAACTTCATGAGGATTCTGTCTCTTACAACGCTGACCTTTCCAAGAAACTGTGGCCTGATTTTCCAATGACTTTTAGGAGAGGTTGCCGTGATTTCCAATAAAGTAGTGATTTTATTTTTCTTGTTTTTGTTCTTGTTGCTTTTGTTGCTGTTTTTATCCTTTATGTCTACATGTTCTAAGAAGAACCACATAGATAAAGAAGCTTCTTAACCATTAAGTAGGCCATTAATTTCTGCCCCTCTAAGCTTGTGATATCAATTCCTTGTCAAAGATAAGCATAGTTTTCAATACTGCTTTTTCCACTGTTATTTCTTAAACATTTAGAGATTATCATTCCATTATACCTAAATGTAGCTTAATGACACACTCTAATATGTTATCTCCTTATTGTGACACAGTAAATATCACAAGGCTATGAGGTTTGCAATTCTAAATTTGTTTCTAGTCTTTCACCTGGAGCTACTGGTCAAAGGAAATTCAATAAGGTCTCTGAATTCCAGTTTGCTCATATCTAAAATAGGTATACATATATTACATATATATACATTTTTACATATATATATATGTCTAAAGGATATTTAAAATATTTTTTTAAATGTGAATGAGTTATATACAAAAAATAACATGGTTTTACTTTTCTTTTATCAAATTAGTATAAAAAATTAGAGTGCAATATATAACAATATAAATTGTTATATATTTTACATTCTGAACTAAAATTTGTCCAAGGAGAGAACTACTCAGAGAAATTGAACCTGTCTAGACACTTTCGATACCTAAGAACCAATCTTTGATTTTTTTTTTTTTTTTTTTTTTTTGACAGTGTCTCTCTCTGTCATCCAAGCTGGAGTATAGTGGTGTGATCTTTTCTCACTGCAACTTCCACCCCCCAGGTACAAGTGATTCTTGTGTCTCAGCCTCCCAAGTAGCTGGGATTACAGGCGTGTGCAACCACGCCTAGCTAATTTTTGTATTTTTAATAGAGACGGGGATTTGCCATGTTGGCCAGGTTTGTCCCAAACTCCTGACCTCAAGTTATCCACCCACCTTGGCCTCCCAAAGTGCTGAGATTATAGGCATGAGCCACCACACCCAACCCAATACATATAACACCCAAAGATACAAAAAAAGAGTTCATGGCAAGGTAATATTTGAATGTCCTGGATATATGCACAGGAGCAATATAAATTACTTCTGTTGAACGATAAATAAAACAGGAGTCAGATATTTGCATAATAGGTAAAATCATTGCACATTATTTTGTAAAAGAGAACTTGGACATATTTCCACAGGAAAAGTTGCATATGATTAGGCTATATTTTTTTCATAAATTAATATGCACAATTATAAATCCATTAAAGTAATGCCAAGTTGGGTAGAAGTTAATAATTTTCCATTTAAGAAGCTTGATTGTAAAATAACAAGAGGAATATGCCTGTACATCTCTCCCGTCTACTGCAGATACACTTGTAAGACAGAACTGACCACTAGAAGGAAAATCGTTCATAGGCTAGAAGCATGAAAGACTTTTACATATTTAACAGAGGGATTAATTTAAATAAGGCATAGATGGCCAACTTATTATCTCATGATTCTGTGACACATCAGTTATCCATAAAGAAATGGAATCTCGGCAGAACTGCAGGAACAGATTTTATACTGTGGTGGGTGAGTATAGTTTATGAAAACGACAGGAGATCAGCATCAACCAAGAGAAGACTTCAGAACATAAGGAGAGTATTAAGGCAGGAAGGCTAGGTTTCTCTTGACCTAGCCTCCTGTCCAGTTCTAAATGTGTTTTGATTTTTATCATTTAACAGGATTTTATTAAAATAAAAAAAAATAAAATAAGGCTTCCAATTGTCCCATGATTGTGACTAGTAATACCTGAGAGGTATTTGTAGTGAACCAATTTAACACTCATAATACGAAGTTAATTTCAGGAAAAAAAAAAAAAAAAAAAAAAAAATCAGTGCTAATTCTTTGTTTTCTAGATGTTATAAAACTAATAGAATTCAAAGTACTTACTAATCGAAAAAAGTGTGTTTGTATTTATAAGCTGCTAGGGAAAGTGAACTCCTTACTAGATGGATATCGTGGTGGGAATATTTAATGCTGTTGCCCTGCCTGTGTCTTGAACTAGCAGCCATTTTTCTGTGGCCTGCACTGTGGCTTATGAGATGTCCAAACCCTCTGGGAAATCTAAGGAAAAGACAAGAGAGAATGTGAGAAATACCAAGTTAGGATGAATATAAAATATGTGTAGGAAACAGAAGCAAAGAAAGAGCAGAAAGTCTAGACCTCATGTGACAGTAATTTTTAAAAATCATTTGTTCTTCAGATAAATCAAGATTTTTCATTTATTTTATTGTTTGACAATACTATTTTATTTTGCAGTAAACCCTTGGAGCTGCTATAAGTTTAAAAATAAGGAAAGCACATGCTTAATTATTAAACTCCTATTTCTTAAGAAAGTTGATCTTAATATATAATTTTCACACAATATTTACAGAAATTTATCTATCATAGAAACTCCAGTGATATTGATTATGTAAATGTTTAAAGTTGCATCAGTGCCCATTTCAATAATTCCTTTATTTTCAGAATACTTTACACTAGAGAAAGTATATTTACATATTATTCTATAGAACAAATATTTTTTCACTTAATAGGAGATGATTTTTTAAGATGTGAAAGTCCTATTGCAGATAGGAGTGCAAATGGTTAATTTGGAGAGGTAATGTTTATGTGGTAGACAGAATAACACTCCTCCAAAGGTGTCCATGTGCTAATCCTAATCTTTGGAATCTTTTAATATGCTAATTTATCTGGCAAAAGGGACTTTTTAGAAATGCTCCCTAAGTGCCTTGAGCTCCTTATGGATGAACTGGGGAGGTAGGAGAATCAGAGTTATGGTGAAACTTTAAGATGCTGTGCTGCTAGCTTTGAAGTTGGAACAAGAGGCCCTAAGTAAAGGAATGCAGGCAAACACTTGCAGATGCGGAAACAATAAAAAAGCAAAGTTCTGCCTAAATGACAGAAATTTATTTTCTCACAGTTATGGAGCCTAGAAATCCTCTATCAGGGTGCTGACAAGGTTAGTATTCCCTAAGACCTCTCTCGTCAGCTTGCAGATGGCCATCTATTCATTATGTCCTCACGTTGCCTTATCTCACAGAGAGCGTATCCTGGTGTCTCCTCCTTTTCCTATGAGGACGCCAGTCATACTGGATTAGGCTCTACGCTAAAGACCTTATTTGAACTGAATTACCTTTTTAAAGACCCCATCTCCAAATACAGTTACTTTGTGAAATACTGAGGAATAAGACTTTAACGTATAAACTTGCGAGGAGATAATTCAGTCCATAATGTGGAAGAAGAGAGTTGAGCAGAGAGTGGCACAGACTGCAATGTGGCTCTGACAAAGCTTCACTTGAAGCAATTGTCCAGAATAAAGATCGCCCAACAGTGGAATCTCAAGTTTGTAGAAATCACTAGGCTCCATTATCACCATCATGCTCAGCCATTGGCTGTGAGCTTCCCTACAAGCACAGTTCATGAGCTTCCTACTTTAAAAATATAGAGGGTCGGCTGGGCATGGTGGCTCACGCCTGTAATCCCAGCACTTGGGGAGGCCGAGGCGGGCGGATCACAAGGTCAGGAGATCGAGACCACGGTGAAACCCCGTCTCTATTAAAAATACAAAAAATTAGCTGGGCGCTGTGGCGGGTGCCTGTAGTCCCAGCTACTCAGGAGGCTGAGGCAGGAGAATGGCGCGAACCCGGGAGGCGGAGCTTGCAGTGAGCGGAGATTGCGCCACTGCACTCCAGCTTGGGCGACAGAGCGAGACTCCGTCTCAAAACAAACAAACAAAAAATAGAGGGTCAAAAAAGAAAAAAAAACACCTATTGGGTACTATGCTTATTACTCAGGGGACTAAATAATCTGCAAACTATACACTTGTTACACACAGTTTACCTATATAAGAATCCTGCAAATGTACCCCTAAATCTAACAAAAAGGTTTAAAAATGAAGTGAAAGATCACTATCACTTTATTGTATCTGTCACCAGCTATATTTATCATGGGGAAAACACTAGGAACTTAAGCATATTTTTTCATTGGGACCAATTTAGAAAGATGAATATTTTATGGCTTCACTTACGCGTTGGTTCCTGCATTTAAATGTAGATCCCTGTTTTCTTTTTATTAAGTCCAATGTCAAGGATGTTTAATCCAATTGGCCTGTGAGTGAGTTATCTAAGATTGGATATTTGCCCCTCCACCTTCATTCTCTTCACTAATTCAGGCTGTGCAAATTCTTCTCTGAATAGACAAGAAAAACAAATAGAAAGAAGACTGGAAATAACACCAAATAATATGTAGGTCTTGTTGAAATTAGCCCTGGGGCTGGACATAATGCAAGCAAGGAGATGAGTACATTTGGGACTTAATGCTGCCAGGAACAGTCATTCTCACAGCAGTCACCTGGAAGAAACAATTATGTAGAGAGTCAGAGTTCTTTGCTGTATTTTTCTGCACATCTAGTTGTTTTATTATACCTAATCTACTACTCCCTGGACTGATAGTGTAATGTAATTGCATGTATAAAACAGATCTTGTTACTTTGTTCATACTTCAATATTTTGTGCTCTGGGGGAAAATCAATTCTATTAAATAACACGTTTTGCAGCATTCTTTTATCTTTTATTCAAGGTAGGGCAAATTGTGGCCATTAAAAACAAATACTAAATGATGAAAATCATACAAAATATGTTCTCTGACTACATAAAGAATTAAGCTAAAATTCAATAACAAAAATAACCAAAAATCTTCAAATATTTGAGGATTATACATTGCTTAAATTCATAAATTTTTAATGGACATTTGAAAATATTTTGAATCAAATGGTAATGAAAGTATGACATTGCAAAACACATGGAATGCAAAATGAAATATGTACCCTTAACTGCACATAATATAAAAGAGGGCAAAAAGTGAACAAATCAAGTAATTTCTATAGACATTTAAAACTTCAGCAAATTAAACTCGGGAATAATGAAATATAAGAATAGAAATTAGTGATAAAGAACAACAATATAAGGCAAGTTTGTTTTTTGAGAAATCTAATATATTTGAAAACATCTGGAAATAAGGAGAAAAAAAAACACTAGGAAGAAGGTAGGGCAATCAGTATCAGAAGGAAATCAATATCAGAAAGATGCCCTATTCCGTGGTCATCAAAAAGATAACAAATCTCTTATTTAGATGAATCTCACAGGAATAAAATTTAAAATTGTATTAAGGACAACTTTCTAGATATACCTAGTTCACCAAAACTGACACAAGAAGAATTGGAAAATATGATTTGTCCTGTGTGTATTAAAAGCATTGGTTACATACTTACGACTATTCTACAAAGAAAACACAGGATGGTTTGACCAAGGATAGGTTCCAAACATTTCAGGAATAAATATTGTTATTCCTACTCAAATTCTTCCAGAGAATATAAAAGTGTTTTCCAAGTTTTTATAAAATCCCTATAAACTTTTCCATTAAAACCTGACGAGAACTTATAGGTGAAATTGGAGAGAAATCTTTCTCAATAATCCATATTTGTATCATTATAAAAATATTAACAAACTGAATTAAGCAATATCTATATTTTAATTATATAATTTTGAATTTTTTCCAGGAAGGCAAAGATTAAATGGTGTTTGAAAAGTAATTCATTTAATTTACTACTACTACCAATTTCCTTCTAATTTGAAGAAATTAAACCATCTGATAACTAAACACGGTTAAAGGTAGTAATAAACTTAATTAAAATTAAATTTGATGATGCAAAAAGATATGAATAATGAGAGCATAGTTTCAGTGGGACAGGAAAGGACATTAAGTTTGAAATTTAGGAAAAGCCTCTCTAAAGTGGTACTGTTTCAACTAAGATTGAATAGAAAAAGCCTCTACCATAGAAGCAACTATTGGAAGAACACTCTGTACAGAGGACTCAGTCCTTGCAGAGATTCTTTGGCAAGTATTTGAGAGAAAGGAAAGAACCATGAGTGAATTTTTATTGCATCTGCATTTACACCTATACAAGTCATTAAAACTTATTTTCTTTCATGCACACTCCAATTACTACCCTGATTTTCTCCATATTATCATAAATTTCTAACAGAATTGTAGCCTACTTTTTATATCTTCTACTTTCATTAAACCTGTGCAGTATGGCTTTCTTACCTGAAATTTCATAAAAGCCAACTTTGCCTGAACTTCTTAAGTATTGGTATTACTCAGTTAGTATTTATAACTATGTCCTCATCTGTTACCGATCTATACCATTATCATCAAAGTGAAGATTCCCATAATCTAATAGACCAGCCCTCCAGGATTATCTCCTCAGCGCTAGACTCATCCTATCGGATAACTTCATCTCAACTATTCATATGCAACTAAAATTCAGAATATCTATTACTGAACATTACTCTCACCAAACTGTTCCTTTGTAGTGTTTCGTATCTTGATATGAAGCACCACTAACCACCCACATTCCTAATCCATACATGTAGACATCAGTACTAATACCTCACTCTCCATAACCACATCATCACTGAATTATGAAGTCCTATCCTTTCAATCTCTTATGTATTTGTGTAATTAGTTTTTCCTTTCTCACTTTGTTTCTGGATACAGACTATGACACTTCTTTCCTGGACAGTAGCCAATCTAACTTTCTCAAGTAGATCATTCTTCCATGTTAATTATCCATATTATTTTCTTTCAAAAAATAAAAACTAATAATATTATATATCTCCCTCCTTTATGAGTTCCACATTGGATTCCCATCACTCCTATAAGACACTCCAAGTTGTCTGAAAGTGCTGATCTGATCCGATCCGATCTCATTTTTCTCCCCAAACTGAGTTATACTTCAGCCTTGCTAAACTACTTTTAGGTTTTCAAGGTGCTAGATACTCTACGTGACTGGAACAATTATCCTTACTTTGCCTCCCAATAAACCTTACTTCCAAACATTTTCTTTCTAAATCGCTCTCACTGTTTAAGTGCCACCTAAAATTTCTCCTCCTGTGTGAGATTCATTTGTCTGCTATGCACTGTCATTCCACACTATACTCCCCTTATAATAGTCATCTCATTTCCTTGGACTTTTAAAATTACTTACCTGCTTTCTCTCTTAGAAAGATTTATGGAGAAAAGGGCCCACCTCAGTATTCACTTATTGCTCTATAAACCAGCATTTAGTTCAGTGCCTGGCAACAGAGTTGGTGCTCATTGAATAAAGCAATAAATTAGTGAATTAATGTTTCAAAACTACATTCACAGTTGATGCATTAAGCAAAGCAGGAAAAGGTATGTGACAAATGTGCACTGAAGTCCCTTTTTTCTTTTCATTTTTTTCTTTTGGAAAATTCTGAAACGTTTCAATCTTCGAGATAAGTATGGAGAATAATGAAACAGATATCCACTTAGTATACAGATTTAATAAATGTTAACATTTGACCTACCTGGTGAAGATTTTTTAAAAATCATAAATACTACCACGATATGCTTCAAGTCATATTGCATCCCATTCTCCTAAATTCCTCTCCAGAGACAATATGCTCAAGTTGATGAGTTCCCACTCTGCCCAGGCTTCTATGAGTATACTATATATGTCTGCAGCTATGAACAACATCTCTTCTAAATTGAGCTTTGTATGTTTTAAATGGAATCAAATTCAATGTATGGTTTTTAAAGCTTATCTTACCTCGTTATGTTTTTGAGAATCAGCCATGTTGGCAAAAATAGAGCTGATTTATTCATTTTATGTTCTGTAGGCTTTCCACTATATTAGTCCACTATATTTTACTATTTCTTTAAGAATTCTTCTTTGTAAGTTTAGCAATGATTTAATGAACAACTTGTATGTATTTTCATTGACACATAAATGAGGATTTCTGTTTATTTGAGTCGAGAATAAAAATGTCAGTCTATACTACACGAATTTCTGACACTGAATAAATTACCAATACATTAGTTTTTAATTGTGTGTCTTAAATATTTCTTGTATTAATGTCTATCCTTTACATGCCAGTTCCCACAAAAGTTCTATTAAAAAGTTCAAGCAAGATTGAAAATGTATTGACTTGCTTTGTAATTCTGTTGATGGACTTGTGGATTTTAAGAATGTATTATTAAGTATATAAATATTCAGAACTGTTATATTTCCCTTGTTTTTTTATTGTTAATTAACTAATGGCCTTCATTTTTATAATAATATTTTCTGTATAAAATCTATTTTTTAACAGAAATAATAATACACTAGTTTTTTTTTTTTTTAGTTAATTTTGTCTCAGATGTAATATTCTATCATTTGGTTTTCAAATTTACAATTCTTTGTGGTGTAGTTGTGTCTATGGATTTTTCCTTTTTTGTGTGTTTTAAAAATTAAACTGGGAACAAATGGTATGAAAGTTTTTTTTTTAATCTATGACAGTCCTGTATACACATGTTTGTGGAGCCTCCCCGTGGGGAAGTTTCACATTTACTTGCATTCCAGGGATAGCTGAGATTTTTGCTAATTTTCCAGCTACAGGTTCCCACACAATTTGAGTGGTATGAATTCAGATCAGTCATCATACAAAGCACAATTCTTCACTTTAAAAATATTCCAAGTGACTTCCTCTCCATGGACCAGGGAGGTCAGCCTGCTCCAGGTCCAAGTTCCTCAGCTCTTGGGGACTCATGAATGTTTCTAGAGAGTTCATTTTCACCTCACAACTAGAATGGTATTGGTGTAAAAGTCTCAGTCTTTAGAAATGAATTTAATACCTGCCTATACTGTTTCAATTTTATAACTGCTAAGCACTCCATATTTGAGCTCCTTCGTTTCTGTGTCCAGGGATTTTTCTTTCTTGCTTGTGAAGTTGTATATAAACTCTAGAATATTGTATCATAGTTTTTCCATTATTTTATTGTAACAGAATTAATGGAAAAGGTTTTGAAAATTACAGGAGATGAGGAGAGAAAATCAAATTAGTAGTTAGCATTAAAAATTAGAATGGAAAATGACTAAAATCTAAATGTCAGAAAATTATACATTATTTGGCATTCCACACATATTAACACATTCAAAAAGTTCTAAAAATAATTCAAGGTATGAAAAATTAGCAACATATATTTTGATATAAGCTCATTTTTAATGATGTCAGACATGATTAGAAAACATTAGCAATATTAACAATTTTAAGAGAAACTGTATGTATAAGAGTGTTACTAGAAAGTCATTTAAGAAATAAACTTTATGTTGCTAGAAAAAGATTTAGTGGTAGTGGCAGTAAAAGACAGTTGATAGTTAAAGTGTTGGTAACACCTGAGAAAACAGTAGTTGAAAAAGCAGCTGAAGAAAGCCAAATCTTGATTATCCTACATATAGCAAGCATTGTGATAGGTGGTTTTATATATGTTATGACATTTAATACTACTAGAACTTTATATTCTAGCTATTATTCTTATTCTGCAAATGAGGAATCTGAGCCTCATGTTTTAAGTAACTTGCTTATGATTACATAGCTAGAAAGTTGTATGTAGGATTTCTTATTGTGTCCTTAGCTTTAAAGATTCCATATAAGAGTCGCATTACACTAGTATTAATTTTAAGTCTTAAACATAACATGCACATTATGAAATATTTAGGGGTTAATGAATTAATTTGAATTATCTCTTTATCAACTCACCAAAGTGATAAAACTATTAAAATGGTAGGGTATACATTTTTATTCATCTTTTTCCTATATTGATACATATTTCTTATTATATAATTAAGAAATAGAAAATATAGAGGACATGTATAGATGTAAGTACAGATGGTAGCACAGGTTATTAAGTAAGTTTAGGATGAGTATGAATGTATAAATTAGAGTCTCATAATTAAGTAAAAATTGACCAAGATGAATATCAGCTTTTTTCAACATGATGTGTACCTTCAGTTCCTATTTTTTCTTTTTTTCTATTCCTTAAGATGGCAGTGATGACTCACTTCTCTAGTCTATCACAGACGAACATAATGTCATTAAATATTTAAGAATAATATCAGTGACTTAAAGTTTCTCACTTTATGTCTCATATAACTATATCATTTTAGAAAAAGAAATGAGGAGTATCCTTATTAATAATGGATGGATTGATCTAATTAAATTTGTTGAACCACTTACCGTCCACTGAAAGATTAAAAACATATTAGTGGATGAGGTGCTTTTTGTCTTGGTCTACATTCCAAATAAAATAGTTGGAGGCAAATGTTTATGGTTAACTTCCTCGTTAAGCCATGCAATCCCAGGCAAGAAAGAATGAGGGGAAAGGAAGAGAAGTAGAAAGGACAAAGAGCAATAAGAGGGCATGTTAAAAGCTAGTCACTATTTTATATCAGTTGATGCTGACCATTCGATTTCACCATCTTCTGAGAACACATATGTCCTGCATTTCAGTACAGATTATCTTAGGAGAAGAATTTTCCTCCCAACTGACATCTCCCCTTTGTCAAAGGTTTTTCTTTTTCTTTCTTTCTTTTCTTTTTTTTTTATTATACTTTCAGTTCTAGGGTACATGTGCACAACGTGCAAGATTGTTACATATATATACATGTGCCATGTTGGTGTGCTGAACCCATTAACTCATCATTTACATTGGGTATATCTCCTAATGCTATCCCTCCCTCCTCCCCCCTCCCCACAATAGGACCAGGTGTGTGATGCTCCACTTCCTCTATCCAAGTGATTTCATTGTTCAATTCTCACCTATGAGTGAGAACATGCAGTACTTGGTTTTCTGTTCTTGTGATAGTTTGCTGAGAATGATGGTTTCCAGTTGCATCCATGTCCCTACAAAGGACACAAACTCATCCTTTTTTGTGACTGCATAGTATTCCATGGTATATATGTGCCACATTTTCTTAATCCAGTCTGTCACTGATGGACATTTGGGTTGATTCCAAGTCTTTGCTATTGCGAATAGTGCTGCAATAAACATACATGTGCATGTGTCTTTATAGCAGCATGACTTATAATCCTTTGGGTATATCCCCAGTAATGGGATGGCTGGGTCAAATGGTAGGTTTTTCTTATAGTGAATTGACTTATTCATATTTCTAAATTGTGCATGTATAGTAAACAGGTGGGTCCCATAGCATCTCATGATTTGACATCAAAAAGAAAGTACAAGATAGGAGATAAGTGTTGCAGTGTATGCATGTGAGGTAGAGCGCTAACTAACACATTTCATATTGCTCGTGTCCTTTGTTTTGTGTTAAATTATAGATCTCCATGTATATGAAACCAAGATAGCCTCTTTTTTCTTGAGAAAACTTTTACAAATCTAACCAGTCATAAGTGTATCTTTCAATTCTTCAAAATAATTTAGGTCAGAGTGTTTGTAAACAATCAATGTCCTTCCCTATTGAAGGAGGTGAATCAGATTCATCATCTTCTTCCTTCACTACACATTTTAGATGTCCCTGAAACCTAAACCCAGCACATTGCAGTTTTGATTTAGGTTTGTTTTTTGTGTGTAGTTTTTCTCTTTTGTTATTGTTTTTGTTTTGTTTTTTTATGAGACACTTATTAGAGTGTCTCAAACCTATATATATATATATATATATATATATATAGCCTAAGGAGTTGAGTCTTTAATTGACCTGTCGTTGTTAGATTATGGATGCTGACATTTGCTCACTTGCCCTTATCACTGGCATTAAACCAAAGATAAACATCTTAACAAACACTCTGAGATCTGTTCATATTTCCCCTGGTCTTCATTGTGAAACATAAAACTTATCTCTTCAGGGTTGATTATTCCACCAGAATATTACCTTCCTCTTTTACTTATTGATCCCCTGGAAGGAAGAGCTAATGTGATCATTGAGCATCTACATGTTTCTCTTGCCAGAAGAGTTATCCCCTAGAAGCCAAGATTTCTACTCAGAATAATTCCCTACTTGGTTTCCACATATCAGGCATAGATTTTGCACATGTCTTAGCTTGAGAAAAGTCTCAAGTAGAAATATGTTATTTAAGAAATGAAGGAAATATTGGTAGAGAAGTGATGAGTTGCATCAGGGAAAAGAAGGCAGACACCAAAGGATATATTATCAAGCCATTAATTGAACTTAATCCCAAAGGAAAAACACTTGGAAATATAGTCAAGTATATTATGATGTTAAATCTACCAAATTCTCCTCTTTCAGTGACTGAGGATGCTTGTAGCAGGGAAGTGTTAATTCACAGGCATTATAAGTGTGCCTTGCACATAGCTTTGTAGAAAGCCTTCAGGCAACAAGATGCAGATACTGTCAGAATTCCTAATGGTGTTCACTGGAGTCTCAAGGCTTAAAAAGGAATCTTCAGAATCTCAGCAGCACCTGCATAAGTGGATTTACTACAGCCTAGCATACAGCACCCAGTCCCATAGGAAGATGTTGCTAAGCTGGCACCTTAAGTGTGTGTTTAGCAGATGATTCTTTCATGCTCTTCTGTTGGATGCACATGCATACGGTAAGAAGACTGTATTCCATTGTCATGCACATAGTGTCTTATCAGTTCCACTGCAAAATGTGTCTTTTGGCCAGAAACAACATTGTATGGGTTATTTCGGGATTAGATAAAGCATTCCTGAGTCCTTGTATGTCCAAGACTTTGTAAGCAGGGAAGAAATTATGAATTAGGTTAGGATGAATCACTACTCTTAGGGGAAATTTGTCTGATACAGTATACCGCAAGCAACTCTCTGAATGTGTCACTTTGATGCCTGACACAATATTAAGGACTCAATATTAGTCTATACTCTGGGCAGCTGTGTATTCTGCAGTGAATGTAGATAGATAAATCTTGTTGAAAGAGAGCTCCTGCTTCTTGGTCCACACATATCCCCTGTCCCGGCTACCCAAGCTGTTTTATCCATGAGCTCATTGTGTAAACACTGGAGTGGAAGAGGGCAGAGGTAAAATACACAACGCAAGTCACCCTGTAAGAGTGTTTTTTGAGAACTGACTTGCTGTCGAAGATCTCAGTTGAACATTAACATGTGACACAAAAATTCACACATCCTGAGTACAAACCCAGAATACTATGTGGACATGTCGATCTGTGCACTATTTTTCTAGACATCCTACTTCGTAATTTTTTAGTGTTATTCTTTCCAGGAAATGACTTACTCAAATCATTTGGCACTATTCTGGAATCCACATACTTCAGATCACTCACTATTTCTTTAAAAATTGAATGACCAAATGTACCATACAAAACCCTGACAACTGGGACAGTTTTTCATAACTGTTCTTTAGGAGTTCTGTTAAGTGAGACTGCAATGTGGCAACAACTAATTTTCAGCTAGTGCCAGTATAAGGTGCTGAGCCATTTGAGACTCAGGCTCAACTTCTTTCCCTCTCTGCCAGTTAGTTTTAGTAAACTTCTCATTAGGATGTAGATGAAAACTGAAAAGAGGCATGTGTAGAACAGAAAGAAGAACCTGATAGCCCAAGACACCAGAGCAAGAGTCACTCAAGTTCTGCGAGAAAAGAGAAGCATGAAACTATTTATCATATAGGTAATAAAAATTACAAATGAATATTCTTATATTTTAAAAACAAATTGCAGAAGTACAGTGGCACAAAATAATTCAGGAAATAAATATATAAGCTCCTAAAATAATGTACATCATTATTATTGTTGCCACCTGAATATAACCTTTATTAATCTCCTTCATCATGACTACTTTTCATTCTGCCATTTTCATTTTCATTAAATTTAAATACAGTCACAATTCTTCAACTTAGGATTTTTCAACTGTCATTTTTCTTAAACATTATATTTTTATATGTAATACATTAAAATTCATGATTTTAGATTCAACCTTAAAATTAATTTTACTTTTTTAAACTTCTCTAAATTATGTTTCTCTTTAATTTGCATGATTATTTTCAAATTTCAAAAAAAATACTGACAATTTTTTTAAAGTCTGTCTTTTAAAATGCAACAAATTCAGGGAATTTTTAAAAACTGTCTAATTTTTGGTTTTAAGTTACTATTATATCTAACTAATTAGTCCTGCTTCACATTTTTATCATAAAAATTTAAAAAGAACAAATGTAAAAGCTAAAATAAAAACTGAAATTCTGCCACTTTGTCATTTTGAAAAATTGAATCATGATAGTCATTTTTAAAAAACTATTTTGATAAAACACTACTTATAAATTAATGTGTTAAGATTGAGTGAGAGAAAAATTAAAATTTTCACCTTTTTGTCTAGCTGAATGTATGAGCAAAGCTATTCCTAGAATAAATTTTGATTACTATTTAATAGATATTTATTCTGACATAATTATGGAATGAATTTCATACTTTTCAAAACAAAGTCTCTAGATTCTTGCTATTTTCAAAAATTCTAGTTAGATTTTTTGTTTGATTTCAACAGCCACTAAAACAGCATTCCAACTATTTATCCCTACATATATATCTGAATTTATTTTCAGATTGTCAATCATGCAAAACATTACATAGATCTCTTATTGCATGCTTAAAAACTAATTTTTTTCTCTTTAAGGAAGTAATACAAATGATTAAATCAAAATTGTGGAAAAAAGTCTATTAATTTTTTAAGGAATAATTTTGGCTTACTAATGAATTGTTCAATTTTGTTGTCTTTGTAGTAAGCTGATGCTGAATTGTTTGCTCTTCATCCGTTGAAAACGAATCTTCCTCCCAGTAATTTAACTTTGTGAATAGTTAAAGTAAATTTATATGAGTGACTAGATTACCTTGAGTCTGAAGGAGTTATTTAGTTTAATTGTATAGAGGTCTACTTAATGTTGTTGTTTCTGTACCTGTTTTACAAGACTCTCCACACTAATTCAAGTTTTAAAATAAATCTCTGATTCAACTGCTTTCCTTCGGGTTGTATGTTAAAGGCTTGCAATAAAGGTTTAAAGCTAATTTAGGAAGACATCTAAACAAATAAAAACATAAATCTACCCTGAATATTACCGCAAACAGCATTGTAAGATTTATACAACTGCACATATATTTAAAGAAAATAAAATATAAAATCATTTAAATTCTTATAGCTAGCATCGTTTGTAAAATCACTTTCTTTTCCAATACATTTAGGTGGTCACATGTTTCTTTCACTTCACTAGATTAGACATAGTTTATCTTATTCATTATTTTCAGGAGAAAACAATCTTGGTTCTCTTTTGCTATTTATATAGTTTGCTTTCGATAGTACAAGGTTGAAATAATGGTGGTTTCTCCTTTTGCTTATCCAAACAGAATGCAAGGACGTATGGACTATGTTGCACTCTCATATGAACGTCACGTAAAGAGGAATGAGACAATGTCAAAGGTAGACTCATAAATGAGACCTTTTTGCATGAACACCCAGGAGCCTCTGCTATCCTTTCATTATCTTACCTAGAAAAAAAAATTTAAATCTTTTGTAAGTTTATCTGTTTTCTTTTTTTAAATTTTCCCCATGAAATATTTTGTTTAGTGCTTGGTATGGTGCCAACAACTTTAAATTTCTTAGGCTTTATGAGTAATTAGACCTCGGGTAAGAATGGACAGTCAAGATGTATAATATGCATATTTAATATATGCCTGGCAATGTTATAATAACTTCACACTCACTTAATCATAATGACCCCAACAGGGTTGTAGATGCAATAATTATCCCTATTTTTGATGGGAAAACTGAAACATAGAACAGTTAACTAACTTGATTAAGGTTGCATACCAGGGAAGCTGAATATTTGGAGTAAAAACTAGGTAGTTTTTCTTCAGACTCCTGGTCTTTATCCTAAAAGCCCTCAGGGTAGATGGAATTCTGTCACTACTGTTTCCTGGCCTTTGAAAAGTTACAAAATTTTTCTCTGACTTTCTTTTTGTTTATACTGGTAATATTAATATTTGACCATTGAGTTGTTCATGTTTGTGGATTTTTAAAAATGTGTCTGTGAATTTGGGGAAATATTTAAACAATCCACTTCCTGCCCTGACCCAAAGCAATGGGACTGGTTTGAATGGAAAGAAGTGTTGATATGTTCTGCTGACTGTATGATGTCCTGTTATTCCTACAGGGCATAATCACTTTATAAGTTACTTTATGAAAACCAGCAGAAAATCATTTTCTTACATAGTTTCACATTTAGTAGACATTTGTCTGATTCTAAACTGGGAGTGCTGAATTCTTACAAGACAAAGAACCTGTAGCTAAGTATTCTCTCTTCCTGATATAGCTTTCCCACCTACAGCAGCATGTTTGAAAATGCATGTTTTCTGATTAGCTTTATATAATTTAACATGCATTATTCAAAAAATTAAAAACTAAGCTAGCTTTATATAAATCATACAAAATTATAATCAAGTTTTAGATCTTTTAGGGGGATATAGTGGAAACAATGTTTTGGACTCTCACCTACTCAAAAAATAAAACTGATCCAATTATTTAGATTTTCAAAAAAATTAATGAGGATGCACTGAGAATGTGTGTTTACATGGAGAGATAATCGTAAGATGCAAAATTAACTGCATTCTAGTGTCAGATTCCCAGGGGATCTTTGACACCATGTCACCATTTATTTTTTGGTTTGTTTCTTTTTCTTTGTCTTTTTATAAAGAATGAATTATGGATAAGGATAAACAGCACAGGGATGTAAAAAAAAAAAAAAAACACCAGGCATAACTTTGATGACAACTTTTATGGCATATGTAGCTACCTTCCAATGTTTTTTTAGGCAGCTTTCAGATAGAAGTATTAAAAAAAAAAAAAAAAAACCTTAAAAAAAAAAAAAAGATGAAAAAGAAGAAGCAAAAAGAAATCAACATAATTATCTCAAGCCAAAACATCTGTGAAAGTTCTCTGGTACCTTGCATACATCTAATACTTAAGAACTTTTTTTCTTTAAATTAAAAGTTCTTTCCATCTTCTATCTACATAACACGAAGTAGAGAAAATGAAATAGTGTTCATTCTGCAGCAGGGATCAGACAACTTCCTTATTCTGAAATTCAGGCATAAATTGATGTTCAATCAGCCTAGAGCGGAGCCTACAAGGAAATTCCTGTGCAGCAAATGTTTCACCATTATATAATTAATTTTATATATATATATATATATGTATATATGTGTGTGTGTGTGCATTTGTGTACATATATGGATATATAATTAGTAACCTATTTAGTTTCTAAAATAAAATCTAATACAAATACAAAAATAATTAAAATAATTAAAATTTTAATTAATAATTAAGTTAAAATAGGTTGAAACATCTATTGTATGCAAGCAGGTTAGAGAAAGGATATGGCCTAATGCTCTCTATTACCTCACACTTAAAAATTACAAAACTCAAAAGATTGTAAAAGATAAGTAAGCAAAATGAGATGAGTAAGTTACCTGTATACATGTGTGTGTAATTGATAGAGAGTGAGTGGT
Organism: Piliocolobus tephrosceles; assembly: GCF_002776525.5. NCBI lineage: Eukaryota > Metazoa > Chordata > Mammalia > Primates > Cercopithecidae > Piliocolobus > Piliocolobus tephrosceles. Next base: position 54,207,894 of record NC_045436.1, read on the forward strand.
GGGAGTGGTTAAAGTTCAGTGTAAATAATAGAGAAATATCCATGGAGTAGAAAGCATGGTGCTGGTCCTTTACATGTATGTAGGATTTCTAAATGTAGACATGACAGCTATATACAATGTGCGCTGAATACATAGAGCAGAGATAACTGTTTGCCTCTTCAATCACATTTGTTTTTCATTTTTCAATAGCTAACAAGATCTTGATGTCCATAAGGCAAATTTAAACATTCAGGGAAGTTTATGGTCAAAGTTAGATCCAAACAATTTTCCCCATGAAGCAAATAAGCAGCCAATAATACCTAATTGAGAGAAACATGATATTATACCACAGTCTAATTAGCTATCTTATTTGCCATCTTTACTCCATACAGGATTCCTACATACAGAGGTAACTATAAAGTCATTATTATTTAAAATTTTCTTAATTGTATTGGCCGTTTCATGTGTAAGCTTAATGTGCTTTCAATAATAGAAAATATGAAGAAATATATTTTAAACTAATTTATTATTTAACCTCAGTCGTGACATCTTTTTTGATTACAGATAAAATTATTTCCCAGAGAGGCTGGGCGCTGTGACTCATGCCTGTAATCCCAGAACATTGGGAGGCCGAGGCGGGTGGATCACGAGGTCAGGAGTTCGATACCAGCCTGTTCAACATGGTGAAACCCTGTCTTTACCAAAAATACAAAAAATTATCTAGTCATGGTGGTAGGTGCCTGTGATATCAGCTACTTGGGAGACTGAGGCAGGAGAGTTGCTTGAACCAGGAGACAGAGGTTGCAGTGAGCCAAGATCACACCACTGAACTCCAGCCTGGGTGACAGAGCGAGACTCCATCTAAAAAAAAAAAAAAAAGAAAAAAAAAATTATTGCCCAGAGAATAATTCACTTACAGATTTCCTTATGACTACTATAAGAATACTTGAGCAGTTAAGTTACATTTCATGGAAGAAAGAGACAGAGAAAGAGGCAGACAGGAGAGTCACTTTGCTGTAAGGAATACTGAATCACAGTTCATGATAACTCAACAACTAAACTAACACCTATGTAAAACACAAAAAACAATGTTTTCAAGTAGTTGAAATCATATGACTCCAAGATTAATACAAAATTTAAATAATAAAATTCATTATGAAACATTATTGGTGTGTTACCACTTCTGGAAAATTTGCCTCACCTAAATGGATAGGTTAAGGTATTTATATTATACACATCACATTTGCAAGTTGTGTATGGAAATCAAGTTTAAAATAAACATAACATTTGTTGGTTAATATTTTTTTAACTATCTTGCAGAGCAAGTAGTTTAAAAATCATATAATCAAGCTTGCAAATACTATTGTGCTGGACGACTTTACAAGTAGGATAACATAATAGATACTCTGCTTTACAAAGCTTATAACTAAAAATGTAGATAAGATGGCTAAATATGAAAAAAATAAAAACATTAGAATTATATTAAAGTACACAAACTATAAATGATACAGGAATTATTAAATTGATTAGACAATTTCTAGCCAAAATCCTTAAATGGCGTTGGAACTGGACCTTGATAGATATTTGGTACAAGAATAATAGTTTAGGGGCTGGATGCGGTGGCTCATGTCTCTAATCCCAGGCTTTGGAAGGACAAGGTGGGTGGATCACGAAGTCGGGAGTTCAAGACTGTTCTGACCAACATGGTGAAACCCCGACTCTACTAAAAATACAAAAATTAGCCGGGTGTGGTGTCGGGTGCCTGTAATCCCAGCTACTCGGGAGGTTGAGGCAGGAGAATTGCTTGAACCCGGGAGGCGGAGCTTGGAGTGAGCTGAGATTGCGCCACTGCACTCTACCATGGGCGACAGAGCAAGACTCTGTCTCAAAAAAATAAAAAGAAAAAGAATAACAGTTTAAAAATACAAATATTTAATTAGGTATAATGGTAAAATATTTTATTCTGTCATTCTCCTTTATGTCTGAAATGGTCCAAATAATGGTAGTAGAAAAATAGCAACTAGAAACAAAACTCAAATAAAAAAAAAAAAAAAAAAAAAAAAAAAAGGCAGAATCATGGTGACTTTAATAGAAAAAATTAACATTCAGAGAAGTGTTAGGAGGACCAACTTGTTAGTGTCTGGTTGTTCGACCTACAAAATTCATTCTAAATGTATTTTGTACACCTAGCCAACCAGAGTGGACAGTACTGAGAATTAATGAATAGAAATCAATAAATAAAAGTGAAGAAAAAAGAAAAAATAATCTCTAGGGTGCAAAAGAATAATAGTTAAACAAGGAACCTCAAAATGAGAGAAGAAAGAGGGTAAGGTTATAATCTAACACTCATTCATTGATTGTAAAGATAAAGACAAAATGATTTGCATTATTAAGGTACTAGCTGTTTTAATCAGAGATAATTCTTTAAGCGAGAACATACATTCCACTTTCCAGTTAACTCTACTTGGGATGGAAGATATGACTATGGCAAGAAATGTGTGCTCTTTGCAGATAAGTTTGTTTCATATTGAAACTATTAAATACCATGAAAGACCTGTGGAAGTGCATTAAGTAAGGAAGCAGTTACACAATTTCTAGAGAGAGGCAGTAATGAAATGGGCTATATTGGACTGAGTGGTAACAATTGATACATAATGGTAACTCTACTTCTCCATCTTATCACCCACATGAAGCCACATTGATACCTGTGTCTTTAGTATCATAATGAATTTGGAGAAAATTAAAAGTACTTCAATCAAATTTGAAAGTACTAGATGGTAAAATCAGTGGGTTTTAAGAATAGTTTTAATCTGCCAAAATAAATGGTATTCACATTTTTGTCTTATCAAAAAATAATGCCAGGCTTTCTTTAAGCCTTAACCATTTATTAAAGAGGAACTGGTAAATAGAATGGTGTATTGAAACAGGTTTTAACTTAGATTTTAATGGCATTTCTGCTCCTTTTATTCTGTTATTCAAATAAATTCCATTTATATGTAATATATAAATATGTAAATTTATATACTAAATGTGTGTTATATATTCATATGCTTATAAATATATATTGTATATTATATATATTTTAAAGCTCTGTTCTTGAGAAATGGGAAAGCTAATAAGCTAAACTAATTCCCTCAATATTCCCTTTTATGATAGAGATATTGGGAAATAAAACTAAATACAGCAGACTGTCTTGGAGCTGAAAGTTTGATTATATCAATTAAATGAATTTGCAGGTCTCTGATTTACAAATGAATCGTATGAAGCAGGAGGCAGAGAATCGCATAGATCATTGTAGGGGACTACCACACTCTTAATGGTTAGCAAGATCTTGGGGATTGCTGTATTGGAGAATGTTATCATATATTATGAATTTATCTACCCACTAAGTATGCTCACTGCTATGGTTTGAATGGCTGTCCAAAACTCAAGATGAAATCTTCAATGTGACAAGGTTAACAGGTGGGTCTTTAAGGTAGGGTGGTGATTGGGTCAGAAGGGCTTTGCCCTCATGAATGATTAATCCATTCATGGATGAATGGACTAGTGGAATAATACGTGATCACAAAAGTGGGACTGGTAGCTCTCTAAGAAGAGGAAGAGAAACCTGAGCTAGCACCCTCAGCCTCTTTTCCATGTGATGCCCTGCACTGGGACTCTGCAGTTTCTACCAGTAAGAACACTTTCAGATGAGGCCGCTTGACCTTGCATTTCTCAGCCTCCATAACTTTAAGAAATAATGTGTTTCTATATAAATTACACAGTTTTAGGTATTCTGTCATAAGGAACAGAAAACAAACTAAGACATCCACTAAGATGGCTGTGAGGCTAACTGCTTTACAAAGCCACTAAGAATGTCATTGGTAAAGGGAGCATCTGCACCCTAGAATGTGCTATTGATTTGATGGCTGTCTTCTGTGGGCAGAGGATAAGAACAAGATGCTTCTGGTGACATACATTCCCCAATGTCAGTGTTAATAATGGTATTTTCATGATTGCACTTGCAAAAATGCAGCAATTAATGACAATTAACCATAGAGGTGGTGATTATTGAACCACATAGCAGATAAAATATAATCAGAATGCTCTTATCTTCAGAGATTTTGTTAGTAGCTAGTAGATTATATAATTTCTAAGAGAATAAATCAGTCCATTAAGATGGCACTTTATTTACCTAACCAAATATTTCCTCTATGTCTGGGGAAGAGAGAGACCTGAATTGAATTATGAGATGGAACTTTCTTATACCTCACCAAATTCCCACACCTTAATTCCTTTTAAAAATAGACTTCTTTGAATCAAGGAAAAGTCGCATAGCTGGTTAAAGGATTCCACACAGACATCTGAAGTACACAGTACATCTTTTTCCCAATCTTCTGCTAAGAAATCTATTTTGATTTACTGGAGCAAATTACACTAGAAAAAGAAAATTATATAGATTTCAGTGGAGTGATTCAACACTGGCTCTAAACTAACTCTGTTCTCTTGAATCTACAATGTCACACTATTTCATTGATCAGACGGAGGGCTTATAAGGGTCAGATGATAAATAGAGTTAACTCTGTTTATGCCCCCCCACTATAGTTATTTCCTCAGTTCGTGAGTGTATGGTTAGACTATAAATACTCAGACACTGGCAAACTTCCCACAATGCTTCTCTGTGGAGTGGGAGACATTGGTTGGCAAACTAATTGGAAGCTTTTGGAGCCTCCCTTTCCTTACTAAAATAGCAAATCAAAAGCAATAATGAATCCCTGGAGGCTTCATAGAATATAGGGTTATTATCAAAGATATCAAAGAGAGAGAAGAAATGGCCTCTGACACACTTCTGTTTTTTTTTAATCTTTTGATCTGTGCAGAAGAAAAATAACTCTTAGAAAATAATAAAGGATTATTTCAAATTTAGGTAGTGACCATTCATATTTATTTTCATTTTTATTGCAACAAATTAACATGGTTCCTAATACTTATTATGCAGTAATGATTTGTTAAATGTTATACTTTTTTTCTGTATCCCAATAATCAGAAAATCATAGGATGCATTATGCTTTTCTCAAAGAGGTACAATGTTAAATCTTTACTGAAATCCTTAGGGCAATGCAAACACTCTGCTTCATGGCTATACTTTAGTCTGTAGACCTTAAATGCTTCACCACATCACAGGACATAGCATGCTCCTGCCAAGGTGTCCTATTGCTGATAGTACCTGATCAGGAAGTAGTATTCTGGATGCCAAAATACAGTATTCAGGCATCCTATAGTTTCTGACATTTATAGTTCTATGTATTAGATCACCTCCTCCAGAAAGATAAGTTGCTTCAGTTTACTTTCTCTACTACTGAGAACCAGGCATAATTGTGGACCTCTTTGAAGCCTGGAGGAAACAGATATCATATTTAATTGTATTGCTCTGACACATTTACTAAGTGGCTCATCAGACTGCCAGTTTTTAGTTGGACTGAAAGCAAGAAAAGGCTTTCCAGCTGGCTCAGACTTGATCTACTAAAAGACAGTTTCCACCCAGCCCTTATTAGCCGCTGAATGTGATGATGCTAAAAACGCCTGCCTGATCAGGATGATTCATGACGCCTATCACAGGCTTAGTAGACAAGTGAGAGGAGCGGCTTCTTAGATTTCAGAGCAATGCTAAACTCTCTTTCAAGTGACCAGAAATTATTCTTCACTTCTTATTGTGTGAAGTGGATTCTGAACACCAGACAATGGAACAAATGACAAGTCTTGAACTTTCCATAATAAATTTGGTGTAAGTCAGGAACAGGAAACCAAACACCTCATGTTCTCACTCATAAATGAGAACTGAATAATGAGAATACATGGACACAGGGAGGGGAAAATCACATACTGAGGCCTGTCGGAAAGTGGGGCTAAGGGGATGGAGAGGATTAGGACACACGCATAATGCATGCGGGGCTTAAAACCTAGATGACAGATTGATAGGTGCAGCAAACCACCATGGCACACGTATACCTATGTAACAAACCTGCACGTTTTGCACATGGATCCCAGAACTTAAAGTAAAACAATATATAAATACACAAATTTGGTGTTAGTTCTTCTGAAAGTTATAAAGTCAGTCACTCCTAGAAGAACTGTACAGGAACTGAGTGTGCTATATTCAAGACTCAGCTTGAACCGTTTTTAATGTTCCTGTGTGCTTACTTTTGCCACTTCTTGCCGAACCCGTATTTATAGTCTCATGGGGATTTGCCCATAAATTTTTTTAGTTATACTTAGAATGTTGCAGTTGAACAGGATAGATGAGAAGAGATTGGGAAAGAGAAATCTTGGCAGTAAGTAAAACTGTTACAAATTGTTTTCTACTTATCCTGGAATTCGGGACTACTGCAGGTACAGATACATGGTGAGTCATGGGCAGTAGCTCATGGTTTATATGAATAATGAGGAATTTGGGAAGAACAAGATTGAAGTATTGATGACAAGGCAGCTTGTGAAAGAGGAATGTGGATAGACCTCACTGAATGGGCCTAATGAGTGAGAATACGTACTGCTGACATGACTGTTCTGTAGAGGACACTCTCAATAATTGGATAAATGTGGTACCCTAACTTAAGGATGTCAGTCGCCTTCTTTCCACATCCATCTTAGCTTTTGGTTAATGGGTTTATACACAGTGTGACCATGGTTTCAAGGACAGATTTGCATGGGCTCAATAGCATCAACTTGTTCACATTAAAGCATGTCAAATACTAGCAATTAAAAGTGCCAATCAAGAAATTGCAGAGAACTATCACTATGGTGCTATATCCTAGAGGATTCAGTCGACCACCTAATAGCAGAATTACTACATTTGATTTTTCAGGGAGAGTGCAGTAATTCTTCCTGACTCTCATAAGCATTTGCTTAGAAAAAATAATATATCTTTTCTCTGTATCATGTTACTGCAAACACATCTTTAATTGATTTATTAAATACTTCTTGTTAAAACTTCTTTCATTGAAATGTGGGAATTACATCCCTTTACCTTGAAACCACCTTTTAGAGACTGTTGAGACTAATAGAATATGTCAGAAGTGATGATGTGTAATTTCTGATACTATTTTGTAAAAAGCAATGGAGCATCTTCCTTGCACACTAGAGCAACTGTGCCTTGAGTCCTGTGCTGCCACACAGTGAGGAAGCCAGGCCATACAAAGAAACCACTTTAGAACTTTTAGTCTACAACAGAGGTTCCAAAACCAGCCGTACGAGTAGGCCTTCTGAGTTATCCATCTCAGCAGAGTTTTCAAATGACTACAGCTCTAGTCAATATATGAACGAAAATGTATAAAGACTCAAGGCAGAACAATGAGAAAAACAAAATGGCTGTGTGAAGATACTAAGTTTTGGGATGATTTGTTTGTCTGCCATAGTAACTGCAACAGGATCTTCACTGGTGCTGAGTATCCAAAGAGGTGGTGAAGGGAGGAGATTGGCGGATACACGTGACACCTGTTCCAATGCCCTTTCCAACCTACTTTAAGCATATGGATTCTGGACTCTATTTGTATTTCCTATATTACCTTACAGCAAGGGCACCAAACATTATTTTGGTTTTCTGTAATTAGATACACTTATGAGTTTGTTTAATAATTGACTAATACAACCAGAATAGTAAGACTCAAGACTGTTGACTATTGTGATGACTTTTTAAGTTTTTTTCAAAGAGCTTCCCAATTTTAGTGGTTGTTGGATTGTCACAGAAAGGAAGTTATTCCAGAGTTTGCATCTCCATAAGCTGCCTCCTGCTTTGAAAGTTTCTGACTTTGTTTATGCATTGGCTCGTTTCTAGGATCCTGGAACGTGAGCCTAGCATCTCTTAACCTCTCCTAGTGACTTAGTGACTCTCTACCTCCTAATAAATCCCTTTCTACTTAAACTATTTTTGATTCTGTCTCCTAAAACAGAATATTTGAACTGTTAAAACAGTTATTTGAGCTGTGTTAAAATAGTTCAAATATTATTTTGAATTCTTCTTTAGTTTCCTGGAAAGATAAAATGAAAAAAAGAAAGTCAACTGTCTGGAATACACGGCTCACAAGATTAATTTTCTTGTCTCCTATTATTTAACCCCTTGGAAGTTTTAGTAATTTTCCATTAATATGTTAGTTTATTTCTGATAAAATATTTATATTTTAAATAAGAAAAGTAGAATTTCTATTATACATTTTATAAAACAAAAGAATCACAATGCACTAGTTTTGAAAGTTCTACTCTTTAGAAAGTATAATTTATGAGAATAAGACTTATGAATAAATATGCCTATTTCCTCTACTTCTAATAATGTTCTAATAATGCTGGTAACTGTAAGATTAGAATCAGAAGAAGTTGCCTTTTCTGTTTAATAAGAATGTCATAACCTCTTTTCATCTTTTATTACTAAGGTTTATCTTTCATAATCATGTTCAATCCTATGGGTACAGAATAAAAGATTTGAAGTAGCTAGCACAGGAAAAAGTTCATTATAGAAGGGAACTGATTGTCAATATTGAAAAAATAATCTAACAATAGATTATCATCTTGCATTTTAATTTAACTTGGCTAAGCAGACAAACAGGTCTAAGGATCTGCAAATATCTTTAATATTTGAGGAGGAAAAAGAATTTGAAGGTAAAATCATGTCAGCTTTTTGAAGCTGTACACATCCTTTGCCTGTTAAAATTTAGTGATAAAAATCTCCCTTTTATAATAGAAGTTTACTTCTAACTATCCAAAAGAAAGACAAGTGTTACTGGATCTCTTATAAGAATCAAATCTCTCTTTCAATATTCTAAATTTTCCCTTTGTTTTTTTGAGAATGCAATAAGGAAATGTAATAAAAAGTTGCTGAAATACTTTTTTGACTTTTTTAAATGTGTGCTATAAAAACATAAGTATATTTAAACTATTCATACTACTAGTATTTCTACAGTTTGAAATAATGTTAGTCTCACATTTAGAGTAAGATTACTAATTGTGTTTTGTTTAATTGTACACCAGGTCTAATTTTTTAATGACAATTTATTTTGTAATAAGGGACTTTCTTTTTTAATGTGGAGATATATTATTGAATCTAATTATATTTCTTATATAATGGATCTGTTTATCCCTAAAGAGAAGCAATATTTCCAACTGCTTTCTAAGCTTGTATTTGTTTAATATATATACAATCACACAGGGAGACCTCTGTAAAAACCTAAATATGTCAGCATTATAGAACTAAGCAAAATAATATAGCGTCTGATGTCAGATGCTATAAGTCACTATTTGATAAGAAAATAAGATATTTTGCAAGAAAATGAATATTGTGTCTAAATATTTTATGTGAATAAACTATCTAGTGTTCAGTGAATATTTTATTCCTTTTTATTGCTGAAATATGAATAACTAATTTTTTTCGTATTTACTTTGCTGAAATAAAGGTTGGCTTTCTGGAAAGCAATGCTGGGTAATAGTACCCTAAGCCCCCAAGACTGGTAACCATCAAATCAGCAGTAAGCTAAATCTTTTTTTCTGAAGAAAGAAAATTTTTATTTCAGATATAAATTTGGCCATCATATCAAAAACTGAAAGTGTTCAATAAATTCATAAATGCTGTCACATTGGCAGTAAAACTGGCAGGGGACAAGGAAAAGCCAACGTGGGCAAGAGTGGAATACATCCATAAAAAGGGCCAGCCGGCACTAATTGCAATTACTATATTATACTTAACAAGTTGTTTGTATTGTTATATTTCAAAATTTTTAATATATCTTACTAGTTTATTAAGAATAATTTAGCACATACCGATAGCTACTTAGGTACAATTTTTTAATGAAGCATAAAAATAAGTCTTTATATATACAAAATTGTCATATTCATTAATTCACTTGCAATAAGCTCGCTTATCAATCTTGTGCTTGCTGTTGTTGGATAGGAAAATCCTAGAGGCAATTCCTTTAAAATGAGGATGAAAATAACACTGCCATCTGTAAAGGTTTTAAAAGATGTCAGCCAATTGTTTGACAGTCTTTCCATTAAAAACTAGAGTCTAATATCTCTCTCCTGGAATATGAACCAGGCTTAGTCACATGTTGTGATGAATAGAATGGGACAGAAGTGACACTGCGTGACTTCTGAGACCATATGATAAAATGCAGTATACCTTTTTACTGTCTGCCTCTTTTCTCTATTGTAAGTATCTTAGTTGGAATCCTGCCATCACACCGTACTTAAGCCAAGCAGCCCTATGATATGGGCATATGTATGTGTTCTTCCCTCAAACCCAGCTAATGTCCAAGTTGACAACCAATACCAACAGCCAGAGACATGGGAGTGAGCCTTTAGACTGCCCCAGCCCCTGGGAGATAAGCTGCCTCAGCTGATGCCAGGTGGGGCAGAGATGACCTTTCTAGGTCCTGCCCAAATTCCTGATTTGTAATATTTTAAGCCACTAGGTTTTCGTGGCTTTGGTTATACAGCAATAAATAATAAACACAAGCTATTACTAGTATTATTAAATGTTGTTCAGGACATTTTCATCAATTCATTCTTGTATTAGTTTATACATTCAACAAATACTTGTTGAATACCTACCATATACAAGGTACAGTTTTAAGCATTCCAGAGGATACAGCAGTGAACATTAAAAAAATGCTATCCCTATGGAAGTCATGTCTTAGAGGCAGAGACAGAAAATATATGATGTTTAGCAGAGGTAAGTATTATCAGAAAAAAATAAAGATGAGTAAGTAGGGAGAGAGTCTGACAGAGTGATGCTTTTCAAAAATATTTTTAAAGGCATATCTTTTTTGTAATGCTGTTTTAGATCAGATGTTCAAAAAAGTCATCTCTCAGGCTGTGCCATTTCAGAGGAGACAAGGAAAAAAGGAGGAAGCAAGTGATTTTAATATCTGTAGTAAAACATTGCAGGTAGAGGAAAGAGAGAATATGAACAAATAAGGAAACCAGAGTGCCTAGAACAGAGTGAACAAGTGGTCAGAGACAAGGTCTTGACCAGGTAACATAGGGCTTTATTGATTACCTTAATGGATAATCTACATCCAAATTAATACATAAATTTGTACTTATAACTATAAGTTTAAAGGAAAGACATTAGAAAGTTTTGAGAAAGTACCTTATATATTATTACACATTTGAAAATTAAAACTCTCCTCTGTGTGAAAAAGAGACTCAGAGTGCGGGAATGAAAGCACAGACCCATAGTGAGACGACTGTGATACCACAGGCAAGAGAGAGCAGTAGATAGGGAGGATGGTAGCTAACTACGCAGGTGGGGATAGTCAACGAAAGAAAGACATTTTTTTATTTGGGACAGTGTCTTACTCTGTTATCCAGGCTGAAGTGCGGTGGTATAAACACAGAGCACTACAGTCTCAAACTCTTGGAATCAAGGGATCCCCCCACCTCAGCCTCCCAAGAAGCTGGGATCACAGGTGTGTGCCAACATGCCTGGCTACTTTTTGAAATTTTTGTAGAGATGCAGTCTCTCATCATGTTGTCCAGGCCAGTCTACAATTCCTGGGCTCAAGCAATCGTCTCTCCTCAGCGCCTCAAAGTTTTGGGATTACAGGCATGAGGCACACTGCCTAGCCAGAATATAGATTCTGTAAAACAGAGAATGATTCCTCACATGTGGAGGCATCAATGAAAACTTAAAAAAAAAAAAAAAAAAGTGACATAAATAAACAATGTAACAAAGATGCAGGTGTGATAATTTGAAAATGACACAATTGCTTATAAAAACAACTTAAAATTAGTGATCACAAAAGTTTAATGAGATACATAGTATTTAATTTTATAAATTGAGGTATTGAGGCTTGGAAAGTGTAGGAACTTTAAGGTCACATAGGTAATAGATGATTTGGGACTTAAATACAAGTTGACATCAAAAGGATACAATTATTGTCCATTTTGCCTCAATTCTAATATTACTATAAATAATATTTTAGTATTTGTCCTCCAGTCAATAAATTGTGAACAAAAATGATAATCATAGAGAAATAAAAAAGACTATCAACTTTGTCAGAATATTCAAGAGTCTTAACGTTGTTTACCATAAAATCCATTATTCTGTATCTCATGGCCTAATCTAAGTAAATTATTGGAAAAAGAAGCTTTATATATGTAAATATTTGACTCAACATTATTATTATTAATCATATTGAAATTAAATATGTATCAACACTAGGGTTAAGTAATAATAAAAATAAAACAAAGCTGGAAGTTCTTGATGTTAAATTTACTAAACAATTATGCTAGTGTCATCAATGTACCTGACCACAGCAATCATTTCCTAAAACAAACTCATTGTAAATGTCATATATTTTTAAAAGAAAAAAAAAGAAAAAATTGCCATTTTGGAAGTTCTTAAACTGATACCTTTGTTTTTTTTTTTTTTTTTTTTTTTTTCTGAAAATGACAACTCTTATTTTATACCTATTGCTGTCTTTCAACATCAAAGTAGGATTCCTTAGAATTTCTAATGGATATTTTATATTTTATTGCTTTTCTTCATTAGCTTCATTTTCTGATATATTATAGCACTATGTACCTAAAACCTTAGTATGTATGTACTTATTACCTTTTTAAAAATTTCTGTCTTACTATAGACTACATACCACAATATAATATACATGGTCAATGAGTGGCTCTCAACTTTAGTTACAGTTGGAATTCCATGAGGAATTTTAAAAATACTGGCATCTAGAGCTCACTCTCAGAAATCCTATGGTCCTGGCATTGGAATGTTTAAAAGACTGTTCAAGTCATTATAATGTATCTTCAGACTTTAACTACTATGATACATTATATAAATGGCTTATTAATGTTTACCTTGACAGTTATTTAACATTGTAATATTTTCTATAATCAGAAAGACACACTTTAAAGTTTCCAAGCTTCAAAAATACTTCAACAAAAAATTAAAAATTTGATGGTGAAATTCAGGTACTCATTTTCAATATCATCTGAATTATATTGAGCCAGAAGCATATTATCAAATTTATGTTTCTAAAATTCCTCCTAGCCGGGCGCGGTGGCTCAAGCCTGTAATCCCAGCACTTTGGGAGGCTGAGACGGGCGGATCACGAGGTCATGAGATCGAGACCATCCTGGCTAACATGGTGAAACCCCATCTCTACTAAAAACTACAAAAAACTAGCCGGGCGAGGTGGCGGCGCCTGTAGTCCCAGCTACCGGGGAGGCTGAGGCAGGAGAATGGCGTGAATCCGGGAGGCGGAGCTTGCAGTGAGCTGAGATCGGGCCACAGCACTCCAGCTCGGGTGACAGAGCGAGACTCCGTCTCAAAATAAAATAAAATAAAATAAAATTCATCCTAGTAATCTTTAAAGAAATTGATTGTTTAGTGGAGAAATAAAAATATGTATATAATATATTGCAAGCATAACATTATTTTTAAGGATAAATTAAATAATTATATCAATTTTATATAAATATAATCAGGTGGATAAAAATAACTTACTTTAACAATAGTTCCATTTTCAGTTTTTGAGAAGATATGAAACTTAAAAAAAGAAAATAAAACGTAAAACCTATAATTGTTTCAGGATGCAATGGCTTTAGAGAGAAATATCTAAAATTATCTTTGAAAATGAAAATAAAATAAAAAGAAATCAGTGATAATGCTATGAAGATGCATGCTGTAGACTACATGCCATAAGAGAATTCCATTGTACCTGGCAACTTTTTCACCCTTATCCATTCTGTGCCAAATGTGCCAGTATTATTCAGACTTAAGAGGAACTACACAGTGCCTCTTTTGGGGGAAGATAATGGTACACCAGATAAAAGTTTACAATCTCATTCTTTCCCTATGGTGGGCTGGGAGGAGGTGATATTACTGGAGTCTCTCACCCAAAGTTTTGGAAATTTCCAAAGCAGTAAAGCAAGAATCTCTGAAAGTTCCTCAGAAATCCAAATATGATGAGATCTGAATTTCTGCAAAAATTTACAGCCAAACACAGACATTTACAACTGACAATTGGGTCTAGTTTTCTCAGAGTCAGTAAGACAAAAGCAACTAGTGCATGAGGAGGCAGAGAATATTTGACCAATATAGTAAAAAAAATTGAGGTGAGAAACACTAAATCATTACACATACAGAGATGCTAAATTATAATACTAAAAATAAAACTATAAACAATACAACTTGGTAACAAGAAATGGAGAAATGGAAATTCTGAAGCATCAGAAAATATCATGCATGCACACAAACACACACACACTCAAGATTATGAGTAAAGTTAAAAGAAAAGTCCTATATTTATTTCCATGCTGGTTATAAAGGCATGTTTAATGTTTGAAAAGTCACCAATCTGCTCATTCCTCATACGTCTACTTTTCTGTATTCATGTCAACTTCAATAAATAAGTTTTAAGTGTTATTCTTTCCAGATAATTCCAACATTCATTGAAGGGAAAAATATTTCCCAAGGGGCATCAGATTCAAATATGCAGATAGAAGTTGGGATTTTAAAGCTCTCATAGGAAAAATAATTGAGCACCTTTTTTTGCATACAGTAGTATTAGAACTACTTTTCTATATAAACCTGAAAAAATGAAGGATTCTCCTCTCCTAGAAATAACACTGAAATTATTAGGTCCACCAACCTAGAAACTTGGTGGCAAGTACATTGGCTACCTGCCAGGAATTATAAGTGGATGAGAAACGAAAAATCAAAACGTCTATCACTTGTGAGTACAGATACAGATTTTTACAGCCTAAGAAGAAACCAATATAAAAAAGAGCCTTGAATTAGCGAAACCTGTAGAATCCATGAAGAGAGAATTTTGAAACTATGCCATGTGGAAGATTCTACGATTCATAGCTTTCTGAGTTGGTTTACCATTTTGGGGGGTTTCAAAAGAAAATCCCCAAAACTAAAGATAAGATCACTAAAATATATAAGCCATATAGAGAAATAAACTATGATGAAATATTATGCCCAGTGAGAAAAAGGCAACATTGATTCCTAAGATATAACACCGTATTCAAGTATCTTTAAAATACATAGTTTACAATGTTCTCTGAGTGGGGAAAAAGAAGCAAGGGAAAAACAAAATACTATAAGAGAAAATAAGGTATGAAAAAGAATTAAATAATTAAATATAAATTCTGTAAATAAGAACTAAAGGTCATAGAAATTGATAAATAGGTTAAACAACAGGCAAGAAGAAATTAATGAGTTGGAAAACATTTGAGGGAATCATTTATAATAGAGCTCATAAAGATATTCAGATGAATGTATGAAAAAGAAATGAAGAAGTATGAAGGCTAACTTGAAAGGCTAGCTTGAGAATATCTAATTTATGCCTTTCTAGGGTGTCAGAAGAAAAACAATAGAGGGACTAAGAGGGTCAATATTTAAAGGAAAAGTGGCTAAGAATATCCCAGGAGTGAAGGAAAGTATGAATTCTAAGCCTGAATGAAGATACTGAGTCCCTAGTAAACATTTATGCCCATATAACTGCATAAATGTATATACTTTTATCAAATATTAGTCATAAATGTAAAAAATTCAAGGACAAAAATATTAAATATAACACGGTGAGTAGATTATTTAGTACAAAAGATTATGGATAGCTGAATTAATATTAGAAATACCAGACGCAGTAGCAGGTTGAGTAATATAGTTAACTCGTTAGAAAATATATCTCTCAAGTCAGACAGGTACACTGGCTTAACTATCTTTGAAGGGCGATTGTACAATAAAGATGCCTTCAGATAATAAAAACCCAATTGAGTTTACTACTTCTAGATCCTGAGTGAAGGAAAAATATATACTACATAATTAGAATGAAACTGAGCTCAATCAGAGTGTAATGAAGCAAGAGGCAATCATAACATGGTGGTAACAGTAAATATTGACTATAACATCCTTAAGCAGAGCAGAAAGAAAATTCTGCATAACTAGATCATGTATGTTAGAATAGGAGACATTTAGAAGTAAATTTTATTGTTTGAAATTAACTACCTTAATGAGAAGAATTATAAAGTTCATCATTAACTTTACATTTTCTTAGAAAAATGTAAATGTATGTATGTGTGGTGGTTGCCTTCCTTAAAAGTTCTATTACCCAATCACAGCTAAGATTCTTATGGGAAGTAGCTTCTGCTAATTCAATACAATTTTACTTATCTTTGGAATGCGTTAGAGAGGCAGAGTCCATTTTTCTGCATGTTCTAATGGAAAACAGAAAACAAAACAGGACAATAGTCAGATTAACTAAAAATATGTCAATAATCTTAATAGAAGTAAATAGATTATGATATTAACATGCTAAGAATTAAGTTTGTCTTTTAAAATCCCGGCAATATTTAATGGGCTCTTTGAAAAAGCTCAAGTTGAAATACAAGAAATCAATAAAAAATAAGATAGCAGAAGATAAAGTCTGGCACATGTCAGAACACTTAGGTTAGAAATCCTATTAAATCATGTGATAAATTTAAAAAAGGCTTAGTTTCAATATAAATTAAAACTGATGCTAGAGAAAATAGTGTCATTGCATGAAGATTTAAAAAATTAGCAGGTATGTGCTAAAGGGGGAAAAAAATGATAAACAAACAAAAATAGTAATCTATGTCCCTGTAGCTAAATAATAGATGTATGGAAATTAAAACATAAAGTATGCAACACAAGATAATTTTCTCAGAATAATAACAAATATCATTCTATAAGTTAAAAGGTAGTGTTCCAGGAAAATCTGGTATTTAATCAGCCTCAGTTAGTTTATCAAACACATACAGAAATGATTGAAAAATTATCTTTAAAGGAATTAGTGTTTTGAATATGATATGCCTAGGTATAGAGAGATCAGTTTCTGTTTTGCCTGTCTCAGAACTCTGATGAAGCCCAGCATACTCTTGATGCCTGGGACTACTGAGAACAAACAAGAGTTAAGTAGCTTGCTGCTATTCCAGAGGACATAAGGTAGAGCAGAGAGAGGCTGATGCAGCCTGGTGGCCTGTCTTTTGGTGTGGGGGATTGTGGGGAGAGTGTGAATAGGCAAGCACTTTGTTCATTGTACTAAGGAACTCAAAATGATAGGCTTTTTGTCACCATTAGCTTCCAGTATCTCTGTTGCATGAGCAGAGATAGAGGATCTTGCACAAACAATTAAATGCTCTAGCCATAAGTAGTGCAAGTTATTTTTTCTTGAAATTTACTGCCTATAGCCATGTGGTCACACCTTACTTCCAGAGGCTAGGAACTAGAGTTTTCCCACAGTCTAAGAATGAAAGAGAATTAATCAAAATAATGCATGGCACTCATACCATGGATGACTGGATAATTTTAACAGAACAAAATATGCAAGTTATCAACTTTTTGTATAAATGTTCTGTTCTCATTTATGTTAAAACACATTAATACAAAAAATGTATGTATATTTTTAAATGAAGAATCATTGAACTTCAGGTATATTGGGATAATTCAGTTATTAAAGAGAAGAGAAATTGGAAAAGCCTCTTTAAAGTCACATAATAGCATCTTTTGAAAAATTGATGGCTATAAGGCTGAATAAGGTCAGGTAAGTCAACTTTTAATTATGTTTAACCTCTTTCTCGTCTTAGAATAGGTATTCCGTGGCATTCAGGAGCAACGATGAAGATATGGAAAGTAGCAATCATAAAGAATAAATATGTTATTGTATATGATACAGTGATATTGGAAGGAGTCTTCATTAGACTTGTGTAAGTGTTCCTGAATTTTCACTCTTTTTCAACAATAATCATTTAAAATAAAAACACAATTGAGTTAACTAAAAACAAAGACATTACCGTGTCACTGAGCCACCATTTCATCCCCACACTGCCCATTTCTAGGAATGCTTATTATGTGAGACAAATAGGCAATTTAATTGTTTCAGCCACTGTTGATATTTTGTTATTTCCAGCTGAACACCTTCACTGTTTTGTATATGTTGAATGAATATGTCAAATGAATAAACTTAGGAAATGTAGTATTACTTAGTAAATAACATTTATTTGTCAAATATACAATTTCATCTCATGACTTCATGTAAAAAATGAAATAAATGTCATTTTGCTAAGAATTGAGAAAACCGATTCGCTATTTCTAAAGTTGAGCTAGCTTTCTTACAAATCACTTGCCAAATGAGGTCCAAATATATCTCCTGCTCTAATCTCGTGACCTGAGCACAAAAGTTCTAAATGAAATGTTTAATTCAGTGACACGCTATCAGCGTGCCAGAGGTAGACAACTTTGTACAATTAAGTTTTACAGTGTAAGACCACCAATTTTTCTCTAACCAGAGATGTTTTTGATTGGGGAGCAAATTATCATTTTATGACTTCATGACAGCTCAGATTTTGGGAAAATACACCAGGTCCACCTAACTTAAACTTTTATAAATAGCATGCTCTTAGTTGTAAATCCATGTGAGCTAGAATAAAATGATATGATACAAAGGCAGAGAATTGATAGTTGTTTCAAATTTGGAAATGAAAAATAATTGTCAATCATAAGTGCATATTAGTATTTGTGAAATATCACAGTTAAAACTGTACTATTTTGTCTTCCCTAGTCTAAACAGTTCCCTAGCTAAACAGTTATAACTTTTCTAACTAGTCTTATGACCACTTTGCCTAAAAATTTAATTCTTATCACCCCTTCTGGATTTGGAAAACCAAAGAATTTTATTTGATAAAGCAGTTTCATATACATAGCATCTATGTCTGAGTTGTAAAGAGCAAGCAGACAAAAGGCAATATCTTTTTCTTCTAATACTTCCTTACCGTGTGTATTTTAATATTTAGTGAACTGCTTTTTTTTCTTTTTTTCTGGAAGTAGAGTGGAGCTCATGTCAACAGAGTAGCAATATATCCTATACAGTCTATGAAAAGATTTTGATGTTCAGTTATTGCAAAACGAGGGAGACAGAAGGTCTGGAGGTGTGGGAATGACACATCCAAAAGTAAAGAACAAAGATGAAAATGAACAGGCAATATGATGTCATTGGAAAGAGTTTACACATAAGGAACCACAACAGTTAAATAAATAATAAATGAAAGCCAAACTCCCTATGAAATATTTTTGGACTCTCAATAGGCTAACAACAGATCAAAAAAAAAAAAAAAAAAAAAAAAATAAAGCTTTATTTCAGCACCACCCTTCAGTTTAGTTGTTGGTATAGAACTGCTACTGGGGTACTTGCTTCATTTCTAAGTTATTTGCACTATTCTACCAGAAGGAATGCTTAAAAATTTGTTTCTTTTATGACCTTTAACAACCATTATCTAGTTCTCAAAATTAATTATTTATAGCAATGAAAGTTGGGATTCCCAAAGAAATGAAACATTTATTTGTGACCCGAGTGGCATGCAAACATTAACCTTTAACTATATTCCATCTATTCTGATCCCTCTGTTGGCACAGTGACAAAAATTATTATGGGATGTTCAATACCTCATGCTTAAATTGTGTAAATTAAAGGGTCCTGAAATTGTGACGCAATCTTCCAAAACATATGTTACTTTCTGGGGATATTCTGGGTATTTTAAGAATCTACTTCCATGCTTTCTGTGTTCTGATCTATTAATGAACAAAAATATTCTCATGACATTTTTGTTGTACTTACAAATGACAGTAAGCTGTAGTATTGATAAGCAAAATATATGATCTCATTAAAGACTTGAAAAGTACACACAGAAATGGTTTGAAAGGTCTTGTCACCTTACAAACTGATTTTACAAGGAAATGTGGATGCTCAATTATAAAGGGAATAGGGTTTTTCCCAGAGTGTCGTGGATTTCAGCATCATAGACAGAGGAATATGAGCATAAGGGATGATGTTTGAACCCTTTTGTGTGTAAAAGAAGGTAGAAACTGGGAAAAAAATAGGAGTTGAACCATGGTACAAGTGGTATAATACAAATATATTAAGAGAGTGTATGAATTTCTTTATACTCAATTTTTAATGAGACAAAATAGTGAATGCACTTATGTTAAGGATCAAGGGAAGAAAAAGAAAGATGGAGAAAGTACTTACTAGTGTACAACAGAAAAAAAGGAGTGGGAAAATTTTAATATTGAACAACACAAGAAGAAGTTAGAAACATTAAAGATTATGAGCTCAGTTACTTACATCAAAATGCCCACAAAATGGTTCATAAGTTAATAATAAGTAAAATACTGTTATATTTAGAACCATTGTTTCTCTATTGTGATGCTCCACATAAATTTAATAACTTGTTATTAATCTTACAAGCATCTGCCTGGTATTCTATTTAAGGTATCTAATTTTTAATATTCTTTTGAATTTATTATTTTATTTCTGGCCTTTGGTACTTGACAGCTATGAATAAAATTAAATTACAACTCTACCTTTTGAAAAGTTTAGTGCATGTATTGGTTATTAAACTGTTTCATAGTCTTCAAAATGCTGTACCTACTTGTATGATGCACATTCAAATTTACTCTGCACCCAATGTTTCATTGTGGAAAATAAACTTTAGGAAAGTAAGTTTATTCAGAATAACATGCATTTTCCACTGCTCCTTGGGCACATACCTATTTTTGAAGATGACAGAAATATGTCATTAATATCTCTATTTACATAACTAGTTGCAAGTGTAGCTATGCACAAATTAAAGAATAGAAAATACATGATAAAAATAATTAGGTCAGATTACATATACAAATAAAATAGTAAGATTGTTTGGATTACAGACACAGGGCTAAGCTTTCAACTCACTACTTGGGTGGCATAGGGCAAATTATTTACGTGCTCTGGACCCATGCTCTATCCATAAAATAGGGGAAATGTTGCTGAAGATTATTATTTGAAAAGTGCTCTGGACAATAACTGTGACACAATAATAAATTATTAAATAAACTAATTGAAAATTGCCAGAATTTTGAAAAGTTGTTAGTGGTATGTAACTGCAATATTTTACATTACATAATATAGGATAATCAATGTGTGATATGTGACATAACATATAATCATCATATATTCACATATACAATTACTAGTTGAATCACACAATTTACTAAGCTTCCCAAAATACGTTCATACCTCAATGCATACACCATTTCCAGTTTTTACAATTTTTTTCTTATTTTATCTCATCATACAAATTCCAATAATTTTATAATATTTATTGTAAATCGTACTTTAAAATGCTTCCCTGATTTATTCCTCCTTTCAGATATCTCCTTCTACTTGCTTTTAAACATGCTGTGTTTATATTTAGCACATAGTATTAAAGTTTCCACATGTATTAGTTGATTTATTTTTATTTGCACATCATGACTTCTTTAAGGATATGAACCCTATCTTATTATATGGTTTTAAAATTCTATTGTTCAATAAATATCCCCCTTTCATATTGTAAATTTTTAAAGAATTGATGAATGATTAATGCATAATGTTTACTCTTTTACTACCTACATAAGCCCTAAGGCCAAAGCGGTATTTCATAAATATACATTTTATTAAGAAAAAAAGGAAAACTACATTTCATCTTACCTGGTTTCCAGTGCATTGCCCAGGGGAATAATTGCCCAAGGAAAAATGAGTGAATCTCTGGCTACTCACCTTGCAGCACACTGAGGAGATCTTCTGTTGAAACAGCAGCTGGATTGTGGGTCAAGCTCAGCTGTACAGAACATCTGGCCTTATGACTTTCAATTTGGGGCAGGAATTTAAACTAGAATTTGTGTTCTCCACCTATGGCATTATAACATATACACATGGACCCTGCTTATCAGCAAACATGCTACTGGTTCTGTTTCACTTTCTGCTACTCTGGAGCAGAAATTTGCAAACTCTTTTTTACCACAACCCACAGAAAAAAAAAAAAATGTATTAAAACTATGAAAAACACCACACATGCACACATGTACACACATATAATTTAATCACAAGTGTAGGAAATAAAATTAATTTTGCAGCCTGTGATGTCCTTTGGTTTTTTTTTTGTTTGTTTTTCATTGTACTAGTGTCGTTTTATCTACTTCTCTTTCATACTCTTTTCTATTTTATCTCATTTTATTTTTGAAGTTTGTTCTGATTGAAACAGAATGCATCTGGTGCTTTGTAAAACTTTCCTTGAAGGATGACATCCTATATCAGAAATATCACACAACACTCCTTCCCCTCTCTGCCCAAGTGAAAATTTTATATGCTTTATAGTCTGTGTTCTTAATCAAATCATCTATAACACGCCCTCAAATGTTTAATAAAATCTCTTTAACCATTTCATATACTGCTCAAACTCACTGAAAATCATGAGGTTAAATTGAAATAGTTACAATAACAGATTTTTTTTTTTTTTTAGAACAGAGCTCTCTCTTAACTTCTGAAGCCTGGTATCAGAGTTTTATGTTTACATCATGCACATTTGAACATCTTCAGTATTTTATATGTTGCTTTTTACTCATACTTTTTGTAGAAACTCATTAAGCGGGAATTGAGTTCTCTTCCTAAATTTTACTGTATAGGAAATTATCCTTTTCCATCTTAACAAGAAAAGTGCTGCAATTGTTCTTTACACAAAAGTGAAGGGGATTGAACATCCCTACCTCTGTCTCCAGGTAGGCTGCTAAATGAAACAAAAGTCTTTCTTATTATGATGAATGCAAAAAGCCTGTCTATCCCTAAGAAGCTAACCACTGGCGGGTAAATAGCTAAAGCTCCTTTTTAAGAAAATATGATTTCTCCATAGGAGAACAATGGGACAAGGAAGTTTCTGGGCAGTGGCTGGAGTTCTGTCCCCAATTTGTCCCAGGCTGTGCTTGATTTGATGCTCTGCCTCCCATGGAGGGCATAGATATAGAAGCTAGCTTATCCTGTGCCTTTAACTTCTAATGCACACGGCAGGAATTGGTTTTCCTTCCTCAAATGAGCGTTCAACCTCTATTTAGTTAATTTCACAACAACTTGCATTTTCTGTGCTAGGAAAAATGAAAACAAAAAATAGTTACATGAATCATTTAAATGCCACATTATGTTAATTATGATTGTGTGCATTCAAAATTGCTAATATTATGAAAGCTATGATTTAAAGCAATTTTCCTAAAATGTATTAAGTTGCTATGATTCTGGAGTAACAGACACACACACAAAGTAATTACAAAATGTAAGTGTTCCCTTTTTGTAATACACTATTTGCCCACATAAAAGCATCTAAACCAATGCATTGATTTTTAATCTTTTACTTAGTATTATATACAATAACATTCATAATAAAAGTTAATAAGAGCTGCAAGCACAGAGACAATTAGACCACCAAATATGGCGTATTTTACTAGTGAGGTCAGCATTTTATATATTTACGATTTTAATTACTCTAAGCTAAGTTTTTATTAAAAGCCTTTGTAAAACTACTCCTTTCATTTTCTGTAGTTAACATTTCAGCAAATAGAAGTTTATTTGTGATAATAGTGTACTTACAAAATGGCTGACAACTACCTATGTTCAAAAATTATTTCAGACTCTTTAAGCTTAAGAAATTACAACTTGTAATGCTAATTAGCTGTGTGACAGCTCTTTATTCTAAATGAGTATGGAAGTAGCTAAATTTATTTGTACATTAATAAATTTCAATAACTTCTAAAAAGACCGTATCTTATCCTCATTTAATAATTACTCAGAGCAATATTTGATAACTTTATACACAATGAATGGCATAAATCCTAGCTCAAAATATGTCTCTTTGTCATTAGCGAAAATAAATATAACTCTTAGGATAAACCAGGTAAGTATGCCCTGTTAACTGAGCAAAGCAAAGAAGCAATGACCTACTTTCCTTTCACATTTTGCCCACCGGCAGTATTAAATCAAATGGAACACATTAAAACCATCACGAAAGGCAGACAATAGTTTCCCTCTGATTGCCTGCCTCAGCCTGGTAGCAGTGTGAAAGTTACAAAAGTCATTTGTATCAACTCATTACCATGTCACCTCATTTCATGCCCCTGCTGGATAAGTGGCAATAAGCCCCGTGTTAGCGTATTCCACATTGTCACCATTAGAACAAATCCTAATAGCACCCAGCTGTCGAAGATTACCCCAGACAGTTATTGAGATTTAGGAGGGGCAGCTTGCTACTGATTTAGGATATATTCTTTCGAATGCCCTATCATTTATTCTAGAATAGAGAAATAAAGCTAATTTTATGAAGAGTGCTCATGAATTATTTTCTTCATGTCGGATACTATAATGCTCCCAACAGAGTGTTCTTCTTGCACTTTCATTCAAGGTAATGATGTTGTTGCATCTTACGCAGGCACTTAAAATGCAGTTTAATGCCACAACCACTGCCAAAGCCCCTGTGTGAATTCTTAGGACATTAACTTAACTAAAAAAATGAACAGTAAAATGAAGAGCTTTAATGTATTAAAACTTTTCTTTCTTCTTTCAGAATGACAGTGAACAAAGAATTGGTCCTCTGAAATGGTAAGGAAACTGGTTTATTCTAGTAATTCAGTGGCCTGAGGAGGTGCATGAGATAGAAACAATTACAGAAGTGCATTTTCATAGTCCCTTCCTTCATGACATTTCTAAGAACTGATCTTCTAGAATAAGACTTTCAGCACTCTCTGCAATCTGCCCATTGTACAGACAGTTTGTGGAAAGAATAACTACTCTTTTAAGATATATTTTTATAGCACAACATTCATTTTACGGTGCTAATGATTATAGATCTTACAATTTATCCCACTTTCTATATACAAGTTTTATATTCATTTATTAAATTGGAGAGAGAAAACACAATAAAACAATCTGCTTAAGTAATTAAACTTGCCTTCAAATTTACCTTCTGCTAAATCACTACCCACGTAATACGTAAACACACAAATGGTTTATGTGCTTGTGTAGCGTGTAGAACACTAAAACTGAAGTGAGACATTATGTAATGTACAATTTTTACTGTAACTTTCTTTTGCACACCAAAATATTACTTATAATGATCTGCCTTTGAAGATGTTTATAATGGCAATAGTTAGGGTTGTTCTTTGATCAATACAAAAACTCAGGAAACTCAGGAAATGAGAAGTAGAAGGAGAAAGAGAGATTAAGTCACTTTTATACATGTGAAAAATTATGATAAAGATAAGATTTAACTCACAGAGTCCTTGTGATAATTACATTACACAATAAAATCTTATTAAAAATGAGCTCATATAGGAATACTGTATAAAATTTTATACAATCTTAACTTTTGAATTGAAGCAAATATGCATTTAATTACTGAGTAACTTATGATTAAATTACTTCTCATTTCTATTTGTGCTTATACATTTGCAAAGCAACCCTCATTTGATTAATTGTAATGCCTAATTTTGCAAAATACCCAGTTTGGTCTTTTGGGTTTTTGCTTTTCAGGGAAATAATGTTTCCATAGCATTCAAATAATTGATGACCTTAAATTTATATAGACATATTTGCTTTTTATCAAATATAAGGGACCAAGCTGGTACATGAATATAAGGACCAAAGTTTAAGTTAGGGCAACAAACTTCAGGTTTTCCGGACAGGTACATTTTAAAAATTAGAAAAAAAAAAAAAAAAAAAAAAAAAAAGGACATGTAGGACACTGAGAATATTTTCTGATAAATATATAATTACATAAGAAAAACACTTTATATTCACATATTTATTTTTTTCAACCATTTAATAAAAAGTATAATACATACCAGCTATGTGTTAAGTATACACAATGAGGATCCAGGAGTGCTGAAAATTCACTGAGGTCCCTCTCCCCACCATGTATTTACAAATGAATCTGTCTTCTGAAGATTAAGCTATGAAAATCATGATCAGACCCCGTCTCTACTAAAAATAAAAAAAATTAGCCGGGCGCGGTGGTGGGCGCCTGTAGTCCCAGCTACTAGGGAGGCTGAGGCAGGAGAATGGCTGAACCCAGGAGGCGGAGCTTGCAGTGAGCCGAGATGGCGCCACTGCACTCCAGCCTGGTGGACAGAGTGAGACTCCGTCTCAAAAAAAAAAAAAAAAAAGAAAGAAAAGTAAGAAGAAAATCATGATCAGGATAGATCACATTAAAAGCAGTCAAAATCTTCTCAAAATTGACTTTGATTTCAGGTCAGAGTAAGTTTTGTGGCAAAGGTAAAACTCCCATATTTTGAGTTGATATTTATAAAGTGAGAATTATAATTTGATTTCTACTATCTATAATTTACCTATGGAGAAATCATTCACTTTCCAGAGAACTTGTCTTTAAATCTCTTTGGCATTATAGTCCAAACTGAAAATTAATAAAGTATCATTTATATCTAATAGGTGATAATGATGTGTCTCTATTCTAAAAAGAATAATCCAGCATTAGTGGGTAAATGAATCAGATTCCTAGCATGGAGATATTTATACTATTGCTGAATTCAACAACTGAATCTGACCCTCTCAAAGTTCCTGATAAATAGACTATTAGCCTCTGTAGTGAAAGTCAGATTTTGCAATATCTGTGAATGTGTGTGTATCCACAGATGTACACTATTTAAAATGTTCACCATACATCGTCAAGTTTCTCCACTGTATGATAATCCCTCCTACCATTGTTAGATTTTAATATTATTTTCCTTTTGTTAATTCAACAAAAATTTGTTATTTTCCTGTTTTGTAACAAGCATTAAAAAAATAAATGGAGAAATACAATGTGTACATTTTCTTAAAACTGCATATGTATATATCCAAAATAATTATGTATCATGATATTTATTTTGAGAAGCATTAAAAAATTATTGAAGTCATAAAAACTACTTTTCAATATAAAATTGGGAAATTAAAGGCAGCAGTATTTAAGTGTCTAAAAATATTGTTATTACTACTAGTAAACATTTTCAAAATTCTCTAAAAGCTTGCTGTCTGGAGCTATGAAAATCACAAATATGGCTATTTCTAGGGTCATCTGGTTCTTCTTTCTATTGAATCATAAGTGTAAAATCACACCATTTAAATACCTGCTAAATCCTTTAAGTGCCATCTATATATCAATAGAACTCTAATACAAGAGTCTTTCTCTGAAAAAAGAAAAAAAGAGGGGGGAAATTATTTTATTGATGATTTATGTATGAACAAATATAAATTACTTTTGCAGTGAACTTTTAGATTTTGTGACTACTATTAAGCATGTGTAACTTATGATTCATCTCAAAGAATACCATTAAGAGCCCTGAGCTTCTCTATCTTTATTTCTTTTTTGCAACTAACATATAAAAGAGAAATTGAGGCTCAACCACAATCCCATCTTTTTCTCACATGTTGAAATGTGAAATACATATTAATCATCATCTGATGACTATGTCAGGAATAAGCATGTCAGTTTCTATGTAAAGTAGAGTCTGCAGCCTTAGCATAGATTTACTGTCAGAAGACTGTTTCTTAGTATTGTCAGCTATATTTATATCCAAAGTTACAGGTTTTCTTGTAGACTTCAATATATACATAGCATTCACAAAAGGTTTTCTCATGCATGCATTCTGTCATAAATATTACAAACAAATTTAATGAGAATTCACATTGCTGCTGAGCGTAGAAAAGGGCAATTTTAAAACCACATTTTGCTATTGATATCTCTGAATATCTGAAAAAACAGAAGGTCAAATAACTGTCAACAACGAATTGTTTTATGATCAGATAGTTTTAAAGTTATTCCAAAGCTAGAAATACACATAGTTGGGAGAAAACAAGTCAGACAAGAAGTAGTATAGGATTGTAATTATGTAAACTCATACTATGGCTATAAGAAAAAAATTATCAATTAGTTGGGAAGCCTGACTTTTCATTTTGTATGCAGACAGGTTGTCAAGGATCCAGGTTCATATAAGAAGGGAATTCCTTTTTCAGATATTCACTTTTGAGGAAACTGCATTTATCACTTTAGAAAACTGGGCTTCAATTCCATTTTAGCAACTAGGGAGCCTGAGGCATGTCATGAATCCAGGAGGTGGAGCTTGCAGTGAGCCGAGATTGTGCCACTGCACACCAGCCTGGGCAAAACAGGGCAAAACTCCGTCTCAAAAAAAAAAAAAAAAAAAATCTTAATCTTACCTTTATCTTCTCTAAGGCATCTCATCCAATATCAGAAGCATATACTTCACCATTTCTTTGTTCTTCTTTACCCTCTTTAGATTTTCAATGCCAAAAAATAATTTTACATTTAATATATCAAGCAAAATTGGTAGAAGTAATCACCAGTGGTATACTAAATATTCATTAAAAATGAATCCTATAAATTGCTTGCAGTTTATAGTAAGTAGATGATTCAAAAATATGTAAGAAGTAAAATTAGAAAGAAAGAATGTTTAGGATATATAAGGAGTAAAATCAGAAAGAAAGTTTGGAATGAAGGAAGTATATCACTGAGGAATTTTGTAAAATTCCTTAGCTTTATTAAGAGATCATTTAAAATGAGAACAGAAATGAAAGTTTTAACAGAAAAGAGTCACTAATATTCTTTCAGTAGAGCTGTGCTCTTAGAGGGACACAGGCAGAAGACATATAAATCTATGTGGACTGAAGATGGAATTTGTGGTTGTGAAATATTCAGAATGTGTGATGAAAACTGTTTTGAGAATGTTTTTGTAATGGAATATATATTATATATGCTATATACATATATCTTCCATATATTATATATATTCCATATATATTCTATGTATTCCGTATGTATTCCATATATTATCATGTATATATAAGATATATATTATAATACAAATGTATATAGCCATCGGAAAAGATATGAAAGTTGATATCAGGTTTTATGTTGTCAATGTTTGATTTTCTGTTATATTTTTAGCTTTCTTCTTTCAATAGGAAACATTTTAGCATGGTTGCTTCAGCTATTTACTGCTACATAAGTAGCCACCTCAAGATAAAGTCTATTAAAACAGCAATGATTTGTTATTTTTCATGTATCTATGGGTCTATAAACTGGGCAAGATTTGGCTGAGTAATGTATGTGCTCCACATGATAAATCAGTGTAGTCATTCACAGTTAGAATCTGTTGCTTATTTGGCCTAGCTGAAAGTTTCCAGGTTTTACTTCATGAAACTGATGTTTCTGTACTCCTCCTTCTGACTTCTGTCTTACCATAGGATTTAACTCTGATTTCCTTACGGTTTAACAGCTGGATTCCAAGAAGGAGTGTTCAAAAACAAACAGTTCAAATGTGCAAGTGCTTATCAAATCTCTGCTTGTCTCATGCTTGCTAATGGACCATTGACCAAAATAAATCACTTGTTTAAGACCAAATCCAATGAGAGAAGAGTAGAAAAGAGTTTGGCTATCTTATTCAGAGGCATTATTCATTGGTAGAATGCTAACATTACAGTCAGCCATCGTGTTTAAAAATCAATACAAATTTGTCAGGCGCAGTGGCTCATGTCTGTAACCCCAGCATTTTGGGAGGCCGAGGCGGGTGGATCACGAGGTCAGGAAATCAAGACTATCCTGGCCAATATGGTGAAACTCCGTCTCTACTAAAAAACACAAAAATTAACCAGGTGGGTTGGCACGCACCTGTAGTTCCAGCTACTCAGGAGGCTTAGGCAAGAGAATCACTTGAACCTAGGATGCGGAGGTTGCAGTGAGCCAAGATCACGACACTGCTTTCCAGTCTGGTGACAGAGCAAGGCTCGGTCTCAAAAAAAAAAAAAAAAAAAAGTCAATACAAATTAACCAATTGAGAGATTGAATATCTGAGAGAGAAGTTTCAATTTTTCAACATTTCACCGAATGTGGGAAGATCTGAGTAGGTTTTATTTAGACAAGAACAGGCAGAGCTTCTTTGTGGCATCAGAAAGGAACAGAGTGAAGATAGATGTAGATATGTAAGTAGGTTTGTATCTTTAATCCTAGAAGATGTTTTTCTTAGTTTTATTATTATTATTTTTTTATCCAAACCAGGAAACAGAATTATCAGTTGTGTATGATGAAGAAGAAAAGGGGCTGGACTTTCTAGGAGAAGAAAAGGGGCTTAAAACGATGACAAAAATTGAGAGAGGGAGAAGGAGTGAGAAATATATTTGAATTATCAGAGAATACTACAGGATTATTAGCATTTCGTGATAATAAAGCAGAAACTGTCAGTCTTTTTGTATCACACAGTGTATTTTGCTAAGAATTTTGCAATGATAAACTAAAAATAAAGCCAAAATTGAAGAAATTGCTGATCATATAACATCTCTATTGTTAAACCTTTACAATTCTGTGAGACAATATCTCCACTTTATTGAAGCACTGTGAATTCCAAATTCTCTTGGATCGCCAAAAGTTGCATGCCTGGCAGGAGGAAAAAGTCACTCTTTGCTCTTTACATCACAAGTATTTCCCAGGAATTCAGTGAAAAATTTGCTGAATAGAACTCCTATTTGCTGTACTAAATAGAAGCTATGTAACTTGGTGAATAAGAGGGAAATTCCCAGAAATGATCATGGTAGTAGGGTAGCAATGTTTGGGTTTGCTTCGCATTTGGCAGCTTCACATTTACTAATTATTTAACTTCGGAAAAGCAATGTAATCTCCATATCTCCTTTTGTCTTTGTCCCTTCATCCATCTCTCTCTTTCTCTCTGTCTCTTGCACTGGGACAATCCACCATTTGATGTTTTCTCAGAAAAGTGTCCCTTCATCTCTTGAATCAGAATTTTCAGAGGATACAATGCAAGGATTTAATTTAATAAGATAACACTGTAAGATGTTTAACTTAGTGCCTGACACATAGTACACATTCAGTAAATGATAGATATATTGTGGTGATTGTTAGTAAGTTTTCAAGTTTAGTACAAATCCACATATATTTATCATTTTAAGAAGAATAAAATGCTAGAGACTACAAAATAATAACTGTCAATATTTCCACTTGAAGCAATGATCATTTTCCTATAATCATTTATAAAGCACCTGTGATGTATCAGTTAGCCTATTAAGTATTAGAAGCTGCTTATTAAATTAATGAAATGAGACATTCCTATATGGTATGTTTTCAAGTTTATTTTGCTGGTTTAGCTTTTGCTGCCTTCTACTGTATTCAGGAATTCAAAATTGATTTGATGTAACTGAAGCAGAAAAATTATTAGTAAAGTATGTAAGTAAATCTGGCAAACAATTTTCCATTCAGACAGGCACAAATGGAAAACGGATCCACAAGTAATCAGTCCCTTCGTTCTTGAGCCTAGTAAAAATCATAGCCAACAAGAAAAAATAATTAGAGACGCTAAAATCTTCCAAGGCATTACAACATGAAATCTCAGTTAATTTGAAATTATTATTAATTTTCAATTACCTACAAAATCCTTGCATCCTTTGCAGTGTGTGTGTGTGTGTGTGTGTGTGTGTGTGTGAATAAACCATATCTAATGGAAATCTTGATTGATTTGTTAGTAGATGTTTGATATGACATATGCATATCCATATTGCATATACTGACTACACATTGCTATGAAATTGTAAATATATTTTAATTATGATAATAAAGAAACATTATTCTTTCATTTACGATGTTTTGTTTTTTATCCGTTTTGTTTTTACCTGATTGTCTGTGAAAGAAGAAAGCTGGCTCTATACACAGAGAATGTGTGCTTTAATTCAGGGTTTGGTTTGGAGAGTTAAATGTGAGAGGTGAGAGAGTTGGCAAAGGAATGAGAAAGAACAGCAAGCTCAATGGTTAGGAGAGAGGAAACCATAGCATATATTCATGTGATATGCCTCAGGCATACATAACAATGTGTCTGAAAGCCATTAATTCAAAATTAGATTTTAGAGGTTAGTAGTAACTGCATGCATGTGTTTTATACTTAATTTGGATCACTTAGATATGCATCCTTATAAATCAGCATTTGTAATACGGAACCTAAATAAATAGTCATTACAATTTATTTTAGAGGAAATTATGGCTAATCAGTCATAATTTTATGTGGCCAAATTTTGACTTTAGCAGATTTACACTAGGGAACTGTGGTTTGTCATAACCATTGAATTATATTCACAAGGAAATTCAAATTAATATTTAATTATGTAGTTTCTACAGTTGTTAAGAAAAGATATAATGATCATACCAGAGCAGTGATAAACATGGAGTAAAACGACCTCTTCTCATAAATTACTTTTTACATTTTCCAAAAAAACCAGGGAAAAATATCAAAACTGGTTTAACATATATTGGTTAAATAACAATGAAATAAACAACAATGCATCAAAGGTAATCTATGTTTGTGAAACATACTCTTGAGTGCCAGAGTAATCACCAAGCAACACATTGTTGGAAAGCATCACGGCCTCACACTCCAAGGCAACCGCGAGCTTTCTAGGAGGGTTACATTATGCAATCACTGTGAGCTGCCTTGCTTTGAATCTCAGCTCCACCACGTACCAGCTGTTCTACTTTGGGCAAGTTTCTTAATCTTGTAAGTCTGAATTTTATTCTTTGCAAATTGTAGAAAATAATGTCACTTTTGTTCACAGAATATGGGAATTTAATAATAAAAATAATAAATTTAAAACTAAATTTGTTATACGCAAACTGTAGAGTCTGGCACTACTTCAGGTGTCTTACATACATGATGTTACATAATCTACTGAACAATTACACAAATAAGACATTTTTAGCAGCATTTCAAGAATGAGAAACTGAAGCCTGGAGGGAATTAGTGATTCACCCAACACACAACTTAGAGAACACTTAGAGATCACCTGGCTGTCTCATTCCCTCTCCCGCAACCTGATATTTTTCCTTCTGAGATTTTAGTGTCTACTAAATTTCGTTTGCAGCCAATCTTTGGAAATCCAAACTGCTTTCTCATTTATAAATAACTTTAGCATTTTCCCCTTTACAGAAAAACTCAAGTCCTCCTCTCCAACATGCAAAGTAAAGTGAATTATTGTAAGAAACTAAACAATAGAAACTTAAGCCTTAGGTGTGTATCATTGAGAAATGGATGCAACAGTTATGTATTGAGCTCCCACATAGTGAAAATTAATGTTAAAATCACTTAAACATGTGAATGATTAATTTTTGAAGACTAGAATCACAGAAACTGAAAGGCAGGTATCTCCATTTAGAGTATTTGATTTGCATCCACCATTCTCAAGGAGAGTGGAGGAAGTGAGTAGTAGGCCAGGAGTAGAAAGAATTTAGTGGTATGTTTCTGATTCATAAAGTGAGCATGCAGATAAAAGTAAACATTCGCATATTATTTAGTGTTTTTTGGTTACTTTCAGATAGATAGCTGAGGTCAGTGCCTCTTATAAGTCGTTGGTTCTGCATTTCACATCAGAGATCCTAAGTTTTACAATCTCTGTCCTGTGTCAAACATATTCTCCAATTCACATTCAACCCAGACTCCACCACTTATGACTTGAACACACTGTTTACTTTCTTTAAGCCTCATTTTGGCAACATAATACTTGGTGATGATAATATTTAAATTACAAGTTAGCCAAATTTTAATAAAATATATTTAAAGCACTTCCCATAGTGTCTAATATATAGTAAACACAAGTAATCACTTGTAAACACAAGTAATCACTATTATCTATTAAGAAGATGATAGACCAGGACTTAGGAAGCACCAAGGCTTAGGAAACCAAATCTTTTGTATTGGATAGGAAGCTCGCCTGTCCTTTCTACTCTCTTCAAAGGCTACTCACTACAAAAATATCCTTGCTGGGACAGATCAAAATAAAAGTTCATCAGTTTTTCTGCTTGCAACATATGCTGAAATGGCAGTCATGAAGAGTTATCTCCAAACAGATATCAGCAGTATCAAGAATGGTTCCTTATTTGGCGTCAAAGTCAATATCATTTTAAGTCAGCATTTAAATCAGAACATGCAAACTCAAATGCCTTCAGAAGTTAGAAAATTTACAAGGAAAAGAAGCTCATCTTTATGTGGTATAAAACAGAATAGTTATTTTTATTTAAAATATTGCGGAGGACCAGATGCTATAGAAATATTAGCTCATTTAATTTTCAGAATAAATGTAGGAAAGAGGTACTATTATTATGGTTTCTGTCTAACAGGAGAGGAAGCTGACACCTAGAGAGGGTAGGTAACTTGTGCCAGGTCACATTTCTAATAAGTAGTAGAGCCAGGTTTTGAGCACAGGCAGTTGGGCTCCAGGTTCATTAGTCTTAACTGCAATCTCTCTCTGCCTGTATTGCAATGACTCAGGCAATCTAATGAATCAACATCTATTAAAAATTACTCCCCACCCTTGCCCTCTTTTATTCTTAACTGCACTTTGGAGAGGAAAAGATGCATATATTCTGAACCAGCTTCGTATCAGTTCTTGACTTAATTAAATTAAAGCTTTGATGGTGAAAATCATATGCAAAATAAACTATCTTCTTTTATCTTAAAGGAAAATAACTGGCTGTTTTGAGTTATGTTTGGCGATGCATGTATGTGTGGTAGGAAGACATTGCAAATAAGGGAATTTCTAAGGTTTTATACAAGTTGGATTTTCTGAATAACATAAAACAAAATGTTTTGTTTACAAAGCCTCCAGGAGAGGAGACAGAATGTACTCGTTTGAATCGAGCATTTCAGTGGATTACCTTTTCTGTAACAAGTGTGGAATACAACAGCAAAACCAACTGATACTCAGTCATATTTCTATAAACCTATTGGTAAAGTGTAGAGGAAGAAGGAAGAAATACAGTAAGAAAAGTTTTCAATCTCAACCAAATTGTGTGGCCTCCATACACCTCATAAGCTCTGCTCATAGCCAAGCAAATGATCGAATATTAATATCTGTCATACAGAAAGGCAATCTTGTCTTTTAATGATGCCCTTTCTAGCTCTAGAGTTCACTTCTTCCTTCACACATTAAGACAGTGTCAAAAAATTATAATGACTAATGCAAGGTTGAATTGTAGCACTCCTTGTTAAATCCAAGTTTCCGAAGCATGTAGTTTCATTCTCATTTTATAGCAGCTCCCTTCAGTTACAGGAAAAAAAAAAAAAAAAGTATCCAGGTTTTAGTGGCTTAAAAATTAAAATTATCTGATATTCTCCTTGGAAATGTATATTCAGTTATATAAAACCTTAGTCTTAATATATGACATTGCTTTCTAATGAAAAAGAATTTAGACATGTTATTTGGTCTGAATGACGTGTTACAAAATTCACTTTTCTTTGCTATTTGCAAAATAAAAATCAACTTCATCAGATTGGCTGCTGAAGACAGAAAAATAAAGACATTATCTCATCAAGGACAAGTGTACCTCTTCCCCTCCTTGAAGAGCCTAAATAGAACACTGAAGGTGTAGAGCCTGATTAAGATATAACTTGCAAGTACAACATTTGTTTTTAGATTTCTTAAGCTATGTTACCTACCTCATTGTAGGTGCTTTCATGCTTCTTTTTCTACCTCTGTTACTAAAATTAATTTTCAGAGAAGTTTTCATTAAATCATAGAGGTTTATAGATTGAATGAGATTTAGAAATTAACTTTCCTCTCTCCTAATATGTTCTTTACAATTTTACAGTTGTAATTACACTGAATTGAATTGAAACTGAAATAGTATTTAAGAATGGATGGTTCAAACATATCAGGTTCTGATTGACCATTAATGTAGTCCTCTACATCTAACACACATCATATGTAGAGAACTTAGCTTGACTGCTAGTACTTAAAGTTTTCTTTAAATTTTGGACAAAATAAATAGTACTTTTACAGAGAAAATAATCTTGAGAGAACAGAAATAAAACTTCCTTGAAGAGTGGAATATAGATATTGGCAGGACCCTAAATTACATACATGAACTTTTAGTCTCCTATGACTATGAATAACACCAACTCATTTAGGTGGCTATCACTACTGTGAGTCCATTGGTCATGGTAGCCATGTCTTAGAAAATGGCATATATTCAAAATGTCTAGCAAAGTGTGGATACTGCAAGGCTGGAACAGTCCAGAACTATATTTTCCTGTCTTTTATAGAGTTCTAGGCTGGTGGGGGAAGTGGGGCTAGGATTGACAGGTGACATGTCAACCTTGATACCTATATTGATAGAAAGAAATTTCCAGTCATCCTGTAATAACATATTTCTCAGTTTCATTGTTAATTAAGTCAGATCAGCCCATGGCTTCTCATGTTGAATCTTTAATAGAGTGAAAAAAAACTAGGATAAACAAAGTCACATGTTCAAAAAAAGAAGAGATTGCAGTCCTTATAGAAATGAAGTATTTTGTTATGATTAATATTCCAAATGTGCTTCTGTGGCTACTACAATTAGAAAGCAATCCCTTTTGGAAGTTTAAAATGAAAAAATATGGAAAATGAGCCTAACAAAAATATTATACTAAACTATAATTTTCAATTTTAAAATTCCAACACAATTTGTTCTGATGTGTTCATAAAACATGTAACATCATTAGAAAATATGTTAACATATAAATTGGAAAATTGTATATGCTGTGCTGATAAACACTGAGCATTTGAGAGTTTTTGATTTCCTTATCTTTGTCAGGTATCATTTTTTTTTCTTCATCCATAAGTCTTTCTGTCAAGGCTGTGTAGGGGATTTAACAGCAGGAAAATAAGGGAGTAGAAGCAGATTCAGGAGAGAAGAAGGATTAAAAAAAGCCTTGTTAAGATAATGAAAATTAATTATGCAAAATGCATTTATTTACTAAATAAATTAGAATTATTCAATATTAGTATCACTCATATTAGAAGTTACTGTAAATTATTCCTTGTAAATTTCTAATTGGACCCATTTCAGATCCTTCCTTTGATCTACAAAGGAGATGATATTAGTTATCTAAATGTATAACATTCCTCAGTGAGGAGAATATATGATATGACTATAAAATAATGAGCCAGATATTTCCATAAGAAATATAGAAAAACAGATCTGTCTTTTAACATTAGGCATTAGAGATTCAAAGTAATGCTTTACTCCTGTCCATGACATCAGGTTTTGTTGCCTGTTACCACTGCTATCGCACTATTAGAAGAGTCTCATAATGAGACCTCTGCAGGTCTCTCTCCCCCATAGATTCACAGTGTGACAGCTTGTGGAGTTAAATATATCTCCAATGCCTTCTCACTGCAGGAAACTCTCACAGTCGGAGAGATATTCCAAGATTCTTCCCTGTACGGGGGTATAAGGAACCCTGAAGTAGAAGAAGGTTATAAGGACTTCTGCATACTGAGCAAAAATATCTTTGGATGCTTTGCTAGAAGGGCAAGAGGGAATATTTTGAGACATCCTGCTGAGTCCACTTAGATTTATCAAGAGCACTCGTTTAGAAATGTTTCTCAGCTACTTGAAAGACAAAATAGTATAAGAATACCAAAGTAAAACACATTGTAGTGGTTTCCACTACACAACAGAGCAAATATCACTTAATTCCATACATTGTGTATATACAGACTTGATGTCTGAAGTATGTTACTGAGAATCTTCTCTTAAATATAATGTAACCTATGACTTACATCCTGCCCTGGCAGAGTCTAAATTCAAAATTACTTTTAGAAGTGACTAATGAACACAAAATCTTTGTTCTGTTTCTAGTCGCTAAATGAAAGTGTTAAGAATTCACAGAATGCTAAAACTTGATTTCACAGTACATACATTTCTGACATACAGAGAGTGAAAAGAAAATACAGCTCAAATCTATGAAAATAAAGATTCATCTTCTTCAATCAGAGAATAAAAGTGAATGCGTGCAGAAGGATAACTAACTCTGCCTGAAAAAGGGAGCAATTATCTTCATTAATGAAGAAGGATCTTCATAACTATCACCTTTACACTTTTAAAAGTTATTAACTAGATATTCCTATACAAACAGGTAAAGTTGTTAATGATTAGGTTAGACATATCTGAATAATGTTGCTGAAGTATACCTTAAAATAATTCATTCTATTAAGTTTTATTCTACCTTGTATTCACTTTTTCCTCTCAAATATATATTTTTATTTTAGCAAAACTGTTTAATGTATCTAATATTACTAATGCATACAATGAAACACTTTAGCTGGTGTAGCATACATTTCACATAATGTTTAGAAAAGTAAAGTTGTTCATTTCTGTTTATATGTGTGATCACAAATGCATTAACCTAAAAGTAGTTCCTCCCTCTTTTAGACATTTCTGTGCATCTAGTGGAGCTATAAGTATTCAGATGTTAAAATAATTTACTTGCCAAGTAGAGCCAAGAAACCCAGAATTCCATGACCCATATCCGTAACCCTGACTGAGAGGCTATGAGTAACAGCCAATAATGCTATAAAACACAATTTTTACTTCTTTTCTTTCATTATCACCTATCATTGCTAAATACAAAATGCTAGTTTCTATTAAGTTTGCTACCGAAGCTTTTATCTCTGCTCTCTGCTTCATAATAGCAGATGCTGCTGTGATATTCTATAGTGTCTTTATGTGGTTGTCTATACTACAAAGCATTGTACATCATTTTATTACAGAGAGTGGATCAAGAGCCAGGTAGGATAAATTAATCAGTTATCAACAAATGCATGAAACACATCAAAGTTTTATAACTTATCCTGTTGCTAGAGCAATATCAATCTTCAGGACACCTATTCACTTAGAAAGAAACATGACAGACGAAGGCAAGTTTTGCTATTTAAAATCTGCTAAAGGTTATATATTATTGTACAATGTCATGATCTTGGTGGGGAATTCAGAAAAAACGTTGTGCTTGTTTGTAAATTTAGAGATGTTCAAATTTCCTTATTATTATGTTACCTGGTACTATTAAAACTAGATTTTTGTTTCACTTCTAACCTTACCAAATGTGTTAAAAATATTTTACTTGCTTAGAGCCTCTCTAGAGAATTGGAAGAGAGTGTTATTTTCATTTTACAAAATCAAACACTGATTTCCAGAGAGCTTATATATTTAAGTTCAGGAGCTGATCACAGCCTTTTTCATTCTCTGTACATACTTCCAAAATTTACATGAAGCCCAAAACTAATTTTACAGATCCATCTTCTAGCAACCACTCTGTTTGTTTTATGTTCTATAATACTACACTAAGCCAAAAATTAATGTAATGTAATCTCTGAATAAACTGTAGTTTTCTCTCTTCTTCTGAAGAACAAAGGTTAAAGCCTTATATATTACATTTCAGTTCATCTTGGTTACTCATAAAATAAAAGCATTTTATGTTATTAATTATTAAAGGCAACTCCTAAAATATATATTCCAATCTGAATTTTCTTTTTCTACCTATAAATCTAGGCTTGTGTGAATATAATTATCCTTAATAGCCAACACTTAATATACAAATAAAATCTTACAAATTCAGAGTTGTCTAATAATAACGCTGAAGTGGAATGAATCTGTGGATCGGTGCTGTTCTTCTTTATGTTTGTTCCAAGTTGAAACACAAATATTATAGGCTAAATATCACAACTATGATTAGACAAATTTGCTTTTGTTTGCATCAATATATGCTGTGAGGTAGCAGTGTTTCCCTATAACATACGAACTTAATGGTTTTCTTTTGTTAATTATTTTGATAATGAAAACATAATTGCTGGCAATGAAAATTAGGTAAATTATTTATTAATGGTCATTTTAGGTTAATATTTTATATGCTTGAGCTTATTTAATCATCAAAAAAAACATGTGAGGTAGACGCTATTTATATACCCCTAAAACAATGAGAAAATTGAGACAAAAATTATATATTAGATATAATACATAAAATTAACCATTAGATTAAAAAAGTCACAAAACTAGTTGATTAAAAAGCAAAAGGTGAACTGAACTCAGGTTTATGTGGTGAGACAGCTTCTACTTTAAGCAACATAATATTCTGCATCCATGTTTTCAGTTTATTAAGTAATATACTGTCTCCTAGAATTAAATTTTTTAATACTTACACATCACAGTCAATAAATTATGTGTACCTCCTTCATCCTCATGAGGGAGGCACACATGATTTAAAAATTGAGGAATACCGATTAATATAGGGAGGGCTAAGTCTCCAAGTTTCATTAAACTCATTGAATGGTACAGATTTATATAGTTTTAAAATTTTTTAATTCAATGGTAATGTGAGGATGAAAAACGCTGAAGTCATTCCCAAGATATAATAATAATAAAATCCAGAGCAGATGACTTTTAACACCCATCTCCTCTATAAACAAAATTATTGTTGTTATTATAAAAGTAAGTGGATAATATCAGTAACAGCACAAAAGGAATGCAACTGTTAATATTTTTATTGGGTGTATTTATAACAAAACCAATGGATTTAAGTAAAAATAAGACATAAAACAAATTTCATTATTCAAATGGAAAAAGTTATCAAATAATACTTTTAATTATATTAGCATATTTCTAAAAATGTATATATATATAATTGCACCCTTCACCATTTTAAATATTAAATATTAATAAAATGATAATTGATTAAAATTATTAAAATTTCAAGTGGTCACAAATAAGAGTATTGAAGCATTGCATATTCTTTTACTGTATGCTCACAATCTCTGTGTTTATTTCAAGTCTACCAAAGCACTGTAAAGTTTGGAGACATAATCGGTACTCAAAATTATTTGTGAAATACTACAAATGTGAAGCTTTTTAAAGACTGCACACACTTAGTGCCAGCATCAGGAAGATGGCCCTTGTTACTTCACCCTTGGTAGACAAGTGCTTACACCTAATTGTAATTATGCAAAATTATTTAATTAATGTCTCCTTTGTGTCAGGAAAGAATATGAAGTCTGGAGACATGATGGTAGACATAGTTCCTGACAGGAACTTTCTGAAGAAATGCTTTTTAAAATTAATATTTGAATGATGGAAATTTGTGTTTCATAGAAAGACAGAGAAAAAATACATTACAGATAAAAGTGTAAAGCACATGTACAAGAGCTCTGAGCTTGAGATGTCTGGAAATTTTTTTTGTAAAGGCTATAATAAAGAATTTAAAGGTATCAAAGAGCTTTTTTATTTTAAATAGAAGACTGTGATATTATTTATATTTCCAGCCTATTTGGAGCAAGAAATTGTGTGAATCAAGTGAGACCGTAGAGTTGGGAGCCAAGTCTTAGAATGCTTACTTAAATATTTTTAACATGTCATGCAAGGCATGAAAATAAGACAATTAAATAGGACCACATAAAATAGTTCTAAATATTTTGCAACTAATTTAAAGCTAAGTGATATTTCATGGTTTCTGAGATTAGTAGCACAAATATGTCTTAAAACTAAATACTTTATGCCATTTA
The DNA here is from genome assembly GCF_002776525.5 of Piliocolobus tephrosceles. NCBI lineage: Eukaryota > Metazoa > Chordata > Mammalia > Primates > Cercopithecidae > Piliocolobus > Piliocolobus tephrosceles. The sequence continues at coordinate 54,249,092 of NC_045436.1, forward strand.
CTTTATCAAAAGCCTTTATCTAATACTATATTTGATGTTAGTTTGAGAAAGCTACTAACTCCTTTTTAAATATTCATGCAATAAATGTTTTATAGCATAGACAACATTCTTACTCACTTCAAGTGGATTTTTGAAAAGACAAAAAATAATAAATGAGAACTCTAACCAAGACATAGATACTGTATGAATGCCTGTTTTCTGATTGAAAGATTTCCTATTTTAACAAAATAATATGTGAAAGTAAATATATGAAAATGATCCTATCTTGTCTTGTTTCTTGTATTTTTATATTACTGAAAATTAGCAATTTGACTGCTAACTTTTATAGATTTAGGTTAAAGTCTACAAAATTATTTAGTAAGCGTATCTACACATTTGAAGTAAGTTGATGTCAAGTTCAAAAGAAAATGTAATTGCTTCTATACCTGTCTTTGTCTGTATTTTAAGACCAATGCAATGTGATGCTCTTTTAATACAATGCTATAATAACTAAATACAAAAAATTAACTAATGACATAATTGTTTAATGCTCTTAATTTACATTTATTTATAATTTATTTTCATATAAATATATGTATATACATGTGTATACATATAAAGATGAGAAAAAGATCTTTGGATTATGGGACTGACTTTCCAGGAAGAGGATACTGTCACTGTTACCTTCTTTCCAGTCATTAGACAGATGCTTCCTGGAATTGCATAAACTTATCCTATTTGATAAACAGGATTTTAGAAATCTGGTAATATTTCAAGGAAAACAGAAAACCTTTTTTTGGCTGCATAGTATTCCATGGTGTATATGTGCTACATTTTCTTTATCCAGTCTATCATTGATAGGATTCATTTGTCAACAGAGTATTTCATAGCAGCTCCAAAAATTTGAAATTAACATCCTAAAATTTAAACAAGGTAAATACGGCTTTACATGAAAGACCATATCTATCATTCATTCATATATTTACAGACATCTGCTAAGCTCTTTCTATGTGGTAAGACCTAAGTGTGTAGAATAGTAAGTAGGATGAGGTTCCTGCTCACAAACAGGTTAAAATTGGCATTCAGAAACATTATATAGGCATTTAGAATTCACAATGTTAGATCAAGAAAAAATAATGTAAATATTACTTTGGGGTAGAAATAAAATTCCATGAGGAAGTAATAATAGCTAAGAGGAAATTTTAACAGGAAGTAGAAATAAATCACTGAAAGCAGAAGAGACTATACCAGAGACATAGAGAAAAATGGGCAAAGGACAGCAACAATAAAAATGAAAGCACTTAATTGGCATAATCTATGGAGGAAGTTGGAGTTCAGAGTGTGAAAGGAGCCTAGAAGGGTTTCTGAAGCAATTTAAGAAAGATCATGTAGACTACATTAAGTAGTTTACATTTTATCTTTACAGCAATGAGAAAGCATTGTCAGTTTTATAAACAGGGTATCAAAATAATCAGATTTGAGTTTTAGAAAAATCACTGTCAATGTAGTTTCAGTTTTGGGAATAGAATCTATTTTGTTTCCCTTTAAAAGCAACGTTAACCATTTTTTGGACTATGACACTGAATTTTAAAAGCCGATATAAAAGGTAGTTTGTTAGAAGCAATAGATAAAAAGAACACCTTCCTGTGCTTGATTGTGTACTTGTGACTAAGTTCTAGCCAATGGTATCAACATGTTACTTCCAAGCCTGGGTCGTAAAAATTTTAATAACTCTTCCTCTTCCTCCATTTGTTTAGTAGAGAGGACTGTCAGGAGAAACACGGTAGAGGAAGGCTGAATTCTGTATGATTGCATTTAGCAGAACTCCTCCAACCAACTAATCCACATTGTGCCTCAATATGAGTAAAACATTCATTTTCTATTTAATTATACTACTTAAAATTTAGAAATACTTTATTTCAGGACCTATTCTAAATTATATGAAAATTATATGTTAAATGAGGTTATGCCATGCAAAAATATAATAAAAATAATAACAATAATAACAGAAAGAAGGAAGGAGGGTAATATGGTTTAGCTCTGTGTCCCCACCCAAATCTCATCTCAAATTGTAATCCCTATGTGTTGAGGGAGGGACCTGGTAGGAGGTGATTGGATAATGGGGGGCAGTTTTCTCACATGCTGTTCTCATGACAGTGAGGGAGTTCTCATGAAATATGGTAGCTTTAAAAATGGCAGTTTCCCCTGCACTCTGTCTTTCCTGCTGCCATGTAGGACGTGCCTTGCTTCCTCTTCACCTTCTGCCACGATTGTAAGTTTCCTGAGGCCTCTCCAGCCACACAGAACTGTGAGTTAATTATAAATCTTTCCTTTATAAATTACCCAATCTCAGGTATTTATAGCAGTGTGAAAACAGACTAAGACAGAACGGAGGGAGGGAGGGAGGCAGGAAGGGAGGAAGGAAGGAAGGAAGGAAGGAAGGAAGGAAGGAAGGAAGGAAGG
>NC_045436.1:54251543-54307502 GCF_002776525.5 Piliocolobus tephrosceles
AGGAAGGAAGGAAGGAAGGAAGGAAGGAAGGAAGGAAGGAAGGAAGGAAGGAAGGAAGAAAGGAAGGAAGGAAGGAAGGAAGAAAAGACAGATGGAAGGGTAATTGGCTTAGCATTTAATAACAGACAGCAAAGAAGCAGATATTGACAGGTCCTTTTATTTCAAAGTGAAAACTTTGGCAAAACTATTGCATAACTTCTAGAGGATTGAAGAGAGTGAAATAATAGTGAGCATTGCTTCTTATTAGCCATATAAAATATGGTATTATATAAAGAGATAACTTTAGATAAAAATTGGCTATTGTGCAAATGGAAATTAAAGTCAAGAATGAATTTGAAGAAAATTGTGGTCTTTAAAAGGCATGGAAATACGTGTTTTGAAAATCAGAAATCTTTTTTTATTGAGGCCATGGAGGTTCCTGAAATCATCCAAAAATAGTATGCTAAGAGAGACAAAAAAGACAGTTTTGGATGGGAAAGCAAAGATGTTCTAGAAAACCCTAAACTTGGATTATGTGGCAATCGTGTAATGAAAACCTATAGCGAGTTTTTGCTCGAGTTTTCTGTTAGTTTGGTTCTACTGAAGGCATGTTATTGAGAGCTGCATTTAGGGTTTGTGAAGATAACATAGTATCTTTTCTTTGGCATATCCTCATAGATTTGAATATTGTTGAGACAGAGAAGTTAAAACTCCTACTGTCTGTAATATTTACTAAGAAATATCTTCTTCAAGAAAACACAGAAAGTAAGAAATTTTCCCAATTTTTCATTAAGCAAAGAGTAACTTTAGATCAACGAAGACTGCAGTATTATTTTAACATTATAAGGTTCTCAGCTTTAGGACAATACTGTAACTAATCCAGCATAAACACAACGTTGTTATCCTGCAGAGAGAAGTAGTTCTGGGGAAGTATCACCCTTAAATCTACTCTTCAAAGAAGTATTTGGAATGGAATTTTTTCTGTCATTTCTGATTAAAATCATAAACCATTATGTCTAGAAACAAAATTTATCTTTTCCCTCCAGAAGTAGCCTTCCCCCTTTCCTCCTTCCTTCTTGAATGTTCTGTTGTTCAAGGGGCTCTACCTTTTCCACTTCAGAAATAGTCACTGGGAAAAAATACGCTATTCTCCAGAGATAGTTATTGATACAGGGCAAAGGATCAGGAATTATACACCCTGAGATAGATTATCTCTTTCCGTCTAGTCAATCCTGGCACTCCTTAAGAGCTTTCTCTTTATGAACAAGACTTAAATCTTCTTTTCCACAGAAACTACCATCAACTGAAATAGTATATATATCACCCATTTATTTATTGTTTCTTTTGTCTTCCCTTACTAGAATTTTAGCTCTTCTGTAGAATAAGTTATTCCTGGCACTCTCTATAAACATTCTCCCCTCTACAGAGAATTTTTCCCACTGAATTTATCACCATCTGAGATATTACATACGCTAAACAATCATTTGTTATTGTTGGTCCTGCCTCTCTAGAATCTAAGCTCCTCTGGGTCATGGATTTTTATCTTTCTGATCTTGCTGAATTCTCAGTGCCTAATCAGAGCTCTGCCACTTTGTGGAACCCCAGGATCAACATTCCCTTATTATCATCTGCCTGAATCAATGTCTGGCTTGGAAAATAATTATTCTTCTTAGCCACCAGGTGCAGAAAAGCTACCTGCAAACAAAGCCAACATGTAAGGAAATTGCAAGTATAAGAGAAAGATTTAAAAAAGCACTTCTGGAAACAACGAGAACAGCACAGCTAATTCAACTTCATGATATCCAGTTAAAGAAACAAATACAATTCACCTTTCGATTAAAGCTAGCTAGCTATAGACTTTTGTCACTTGCACCCAGAAGAATCATGATAGGCAGAAAAATTATAAAGTATTAGAATTATAGTATGTGAAAATTTCCAAACTGTAAGATTGGCTCAGTCACAGTGGGATTGCAGCATAGTGATTATAACCCAACCCTTACCTCAGAGGATGGCAATCTTTATTCTGAGACGGCAAAACACCTTGTTAGGAAAGATATTTTTCTATTTAGGAACTCAAAGAACAAGCATATTGAAATTGAAATTAAAAGTGAATTGATTGAAAATATAACGATGTTGAATTTTCTTGGCTACTGCTTATGGTCACACTACAAACATGACCTAAGTCTCAGTCCAAAAAAAAAAAAAAAAATTATTCCTGCTAGGTAAGTCCCTAATTGGTAGAAAACCACATACTAGGAAGGAGTCACTAGATAATCTTGTCCTTTGAAAATGTGTAAAAGTTGCCTTCTTTGCTCAAATATAAGGCCAGCATAAGAAGAGGTGGAGGGGCAAGAAGCCTAGCTAGAGAGGAAACCAGAACACAAAGTCCATCCTCCTGGCAAAAGTGATAATTATGCATGTCTCCCCACACCCCGCCCTAGTGAATCAGCTCAGGGAAGCAGGCTCTGACACTCTCTCTTAACCCATGCCATTCTTCCCCTAGGAAGAAGTTAAGCCCTGAAACTTGCTGGCCAGACCTAGAATCTTCAAGGGCAAGGTTTAATTTCAAAAGTCATGATATTTAAATAAATATTTGATGCTCTTAGTTCAAAGAAATGTTGGTAGACTTCATCTTAAAGGAGGTCCATTGTCACAGTTCTAAATTAATACATTTAGGTTAACCTTTGCAAGTGCTTGAAATAATTCATAAGCTAAAGAAAAATTCTCTCAATAGCCATTGCACATTTGCCCTTGGACAAAATTAATCTCTCAGGAAAAAGCTCAAAGAACATTGATTGACTTAGCAATTAACTCCCTGCACTGTCACATTAGAATTTCTTGGGGTTTTGTATTTGTTTGTTTTGTTGTTGTTTTAGTTAAAAGGCTAATGTGTATTACTCCATCTCTGAAATAGATGTGGTATTTTTCAGTAATTATATTCCCTGTAGCATTATATAAAAAGTGTTTTTGGTAGACATATAATGTACCACTTAGGATGAGTAGCAGAATAATAAGAGGCTATATCCAAGCCTGAATAACATCTCCAGATCTTGGACTTCAAGCAAGGTGTAGTGATTAGGTAAGTCTTTGGGTTGCCCCGCATACATAAAATCACATATTTGTGCATATTTCATGTGGGATAGTGACATTTTATTAGGCAGAATTCAAAAAAAAATTATAATAAAACTCTGAATAAATGCTGAGCAATCAAAAGAGATTGAATTTATTGTAAAACTATTCTTTTGGCTGTCAAGACTTAAATTATTTTTCACTTTCTACCTACCAAGTTTCCCTTTCCCCCTCTGCCCCCAGCTCTCTTTCTCTTTGTCTCTCTCCTCTCAACTATCTTTTACTTTCCAAAGAACTAGAAATGGGTACAATGACAGATTCAGCCTGGTCAATCAAGGACATCCATGAACACACATTTCCCTGAATTTAATGACTGATCAAAGACTGGATGAATACCTGTCCCAAGTAGCAGTATTAAACATTTTTAAAGCATTTATATGAATTCTGAGAAATTATAAGAACTTGTATGCTTGAAACTATTAGTATCCATTTTTCCATCAAGAGTAACATAGTGAGAATAAAAATATAAAATACACCGGGGAGACAAAACTAAAAGATGAATAGAAATATAGTCAAAATGGCAATATTCTAATGATGTATGAATATCTAGATCCATCTGAATCTGTTTCCAATATAACCATCAGGCTTTTCATTCATATAAGCCAATTTACTTATTTTCTCTTCATATAAACCACTTTAAACTGGAGTCCCTCCATTGATTAATAGAGTTTGTTAGCCAGGAATACTAATGCAGCTATATTTCTGTGATTTTATTTTTACATACAGACCCTTCTGGCCTGGAAATACCTTGCTAACTTTAGAGACCTGGAGAGACAGAGAAGCAACATACACATGAAAGTCTCAATCATCTTCCAGAAATTTGATAAGAAATCCAGGACCATTTATAACATTAGCAAACCTAAGATAAGACATGTTTAGGAAAGCAGACAACAACCTATTTTTAAATGTTGTAGAGGCTCTAATAGGATTCAGAAAAATATATGAACTGGATATAGTAATAATGAGTTTGTTGAGAGGGCAATTTTAGTGAAATCAACATATGAACAGTGCTACTTATATCCAGATTAAGTTATATGTTCATTTCATATATACTTTAAAACAATTTTCAGGAATTCCTTACCTTTGGAGACTGAAATTATCAGTAAATTAAGTTTGTTTCATTCACACTGTGACACCTGCCCATTTCTCAGGCTGAAATATGTAATGTTATTAGTGTAAGGGAAGAATATCAAGTATTTCTATCCTGTTATGTTTAGAAGACCAACAGCTTCTCCTAAATCTCTCTTCAGTAGTGTCAAATACAAAACTAAGTCTGAGATAAAATTGAAAAACTCATTTATTTGTAAATGTAAAACAAGGACATTCATCTGCAATCACTTATGTTTCAGCAGGAATTAAAAGAGTTTGAAAGGAGACTATACTCTACAGAGTAAAAAAAAAAAAAAAAAAAATACTGGAAAAATTTTTGTTTGGAAACCTTCCCATTAGATAGACATTTTAGAAGTGAATGAGACGTCCTAATTAGTTCTCAGGTATATTTGAAAGTCCTCGGGCAACAGAAAAGGGACATGTGAGCCAGTTTGGGGGCATTTCAAAAGAGAAAGGATTATTTAATATCAGGAGTGGAAAGTGTACAAAGTTTATTCATTCATTCTCATTTAACGAATGTGTTTTGGCTACTATAATATGTCACGTATGTTCTCTGAAATACAGTAGTGAAGAAAGTGTTTTACCTAATAGAGTCACTTGCTACTGAAACTGGTAGATAACAGAACAAAAACAAAGATAATTTTAGAATATGGTAAGTGTTATATCAGGAAAGAGACTGGAGAGAGAACCTGTTTTTGAAAAGATATTTAGAGTAGCGGTTTCTGAGGATGTGACATTTGAGCCAAGACCTGAATGTTATGAAGGAATGATCTGAATGTTGAGAAAGAATGAGCCATGCACACATTCCAAAAAATAATGTAAAAGCAGAGGAAACAGTTAATATAGAGATCCTAAGTCAAGAACAAATTTGGAATCAGGAAAGAACACCAAAATATTAAGTGTTGTTTTTACGTCGTTAGTAGACGAAAGGAACAATGGTAGACAGGAAAGTGGAAAGATGACAGCACTTGATCAGGTGATATCTTACAGTCACTTAGAGGAGGGTCTAGATTTTATTATAAATATAAGGAGCATCAGTTGGAATATATTAAGGCAAGAGGGTGTTGTGTTCCAACTTTAAAAACTTTTTGTTTTTAAATATTGTTTTGACTACTGTGTGAATGAAGAAATGAATATAAACTGGAAAGCATGGATGTAGAATGACCAAATACAAGTTTACTATCAAAATACAGGCAAGAGATGTTGGAAAAGTGAATAAATGTTAGAATAATGAAGCTAATGGGATGAGTTCATATTGGTATATGCTTTGAAACTAGAAACATGAAGATTGATGATGGATTGGATATAGCATGTTGGAGAAATAAAGTATGTCTTCAATACGCAGTAGCAATGATACAGTTATGAGGCTGAGATTTATTGGGATGAGGAACACCAAGGCAGAAGAAAATTTGGTACAGTTGTGATTATGAGCTCCTTTTGATATACTGACTTTGAGATGTATATACTCAAGTGGTGATGCTGAGTAGAGAGCTGGACACAGAAGCAGGATCTCAGAAGAAAGGAAAAGACTATGATAGAAAATTTGAAGCCATCAATATAAAAATCATATTTAAATCATTGGATTACCTACCAAAAAATTATAGTTGGAAAATACATGAATATTGAGAATCAAGCCGATATATGGATTACATTGAGGAAAGAAGATTAAAAACCAAATTTGGCAAGATGGAAGTTTTCATTGTTCTTGAAAAAAGCAATTATAATCATATGCTTAAAAGAATGTTTAACATTTAAGAAGTCAGAATTGATTCAATGATTGTTTGAACTTCAAGAATGCTGAATTATAATGGAAAATCTGAATTTTCATGCACAATGTTTTTAAGGTACAGAAAAAATAATTTGCATTATTGCACTTAAATTGTTTCAGGTATTATCTGTGTGTTTTCTTTCATGTGTTTATTTATTAATGTTTATAGAGAGGTCTACACTGGGTCAAGTAAAATGCTGGTCATGAAATATAAAATGAAGTAGCAATTGTGTGATAAGCCTTCATATGTTTATCGTATTGATCTATTCATTTTTCAAATTAATAAACTATAGATTAATGGGAAGGTTTTAAGTAAAATTTAATAATAAAAGCCACATGTCTGTTATATGAATGTCTTAGAAATGCACAAGGAGTTTTAATACATTTTTTACTTTTTGTACTCAGATCAAATGTCATCCTTAAAATATGTATACTTTAAGATTAAAAGCTTTTCAATTTTGTATTAAAATGACCTCAGATATCTGTACAGCAGTCCATCAATTCATTTATGCATATTTATTATTAAAATCTACATATAATATGGAAATATTAATGTAATATTTAAAAGTTGTACAAGTTTACATTTTTCCATTTACACTGTTAATTGAAAGATTACATTTATGTAAACACCAAATTGAATAACCAATATTTTGATTCACATTTTCAGGATAGATAGAGGCTTATCAACATTACCTTAAATTACAGCAAAAGCAAAATGACCAGTACTTTATTACTGACAAATAATGACTGATATGTACCAAGTACATTTTTTTTTTTTACATTTTACTTAAATAGGCACTTTAAAATTACAAGTGAATATGGAAATTTTATTTCTGATTCTTAATACGCTTTCTCTGAAACGCTCTTCCTTTTCACCTCTGAAAAGGCAATGTTCTACTGTTTATCTCATTTTCAGCTTTCTTCTTTACAAATCAGCAAAAGAGAAAAACAAATTGGATATAAAATGACTACACAGTTTGTAATTCTGGAAAAAAAAAAAGTACTGATTTTAAGACTTAAAATTTCCCATATTAGTTTTTGATGGATGAGGAAGTATATAAGCTTTCCAAAGCATATGTGCCAATCAAACTGATTCCTGACTTAAAATACATTTGCCAGGGCCCAGACTGGCAATCACATTAAACTACTGTAAATAAAGAATGCTGTTTTTTCTTGTATTATAATTTTCGGAAAATTCTATACATATTATTCCACATTTTATTCTTTGCTATCTAATATGTGACTGTAATAGCCATTTGTAGAATGAATACTATCACATATAAAATTATATTTTATTTGTAGGAAGGTTAAATTGCTAAAATATTCATTTTCTATTGAATGTCTATTCCAATAATTTTCAAAAATGAAAAAGAATAATTAAATTCATAGCACCCAAGCATTTAGTGGGCTGGGTACAACTGGTGAAAATGGCAAGGTGGCTTTCCAGTCCCTTATTTCTCAAATGCTAGTCTCACTCTAATGGGGACCTGCTGGTCTGTCACTATACAGAGTAAGACTCATAGTATTTGAATAGTTTATTTTCCTGTAGATTCCTTTGCCATATTTTAGTCTTTAGAGGAGAATACATTGAAGTCACATCTGTGACAGGAAGAAAGTGACTAGTCATTATTTTATGGATTACTTAATAATCATTGGTAAGTGGAAAACAAATACAAATGATGAAATTGTAATTTGTGCCTACACATGGCATATAAATTTTATTTGAGGTAATCTTATAAATCTCTTGCAAAATACATTAATCATATTTTGCTATTGTTCATTTGTAAAAGAGTTTCCAACTTGAATTGAAAAATAAAGTGTGGCTGCTTGTGCTCTTGAGCCAAGAAATATTAATATTTTATTCTTACTTCTTTATGAGAAAAGAAAATAATTAAACAATATCTCCTCTGCAAAATTACAATAATTCTCTATGATATGAAGCACATCAGATTGAAATGATATTACTGCACTAAATGAATGTCCAAAAAGTCAAATAAAAATACACAATATTTTATCAAAAGCAATTAATCCTTTTTCATCCAGAGGATGACATTTCACTATGTAATTGCACAGGAAATTAAAACTCTCTTCATAGGTTTAATAATGGATGAGATACGGGCTTTGAAATAATTGTTTCTATTGAACTTTGTCATCCTAAGGCATGGCATGCAAGCTTTGACTTGCAACTTGCACCTCTGTCAGCTCCAAGATGGATTAAAGAAAAACAATAAGGGGCTCCATTTGGAGCCCACCAGGACACAAGCAGGTGCTAAAAATTCAAGCAAATTTATAACATTTTTATTTTTCTTTTCAAATCAATTTCTTTGCCTGGCACAGTGTGCGATGCTGCTCTAATACCCGACATGACAAGTTTACACATCAACCTTCTTTTATAAACTATATTGTCATACACGATGGCTATTTTCCTCATACTTTTCTATGCACTGAATGTTTAACAATACTTAAAAACCTGCATTTCAATGTCAGCATGTTGAAATATAAACCAACATGAAAGTCTCGTTAAGTAATAAAAGTGCTTTTATAAATATGTATCACTGTCAAAGATTTACACATTACATATTTAAGTGGCTAAATTTTATAGATACATGGATAGATATGCATTATATAAAATATATGATTATACATAGAAATAACCTAAAGACAGAGAAGTTGCATTTCTTATTCAATTTTGAAAGAATATCTGTTTTTTTCTCATCCTCTCTAAACTAGTTTTTATTGTGAATCAAATATATAGGGAATGTTTGTTAACCAATATTGGGAATAAATGAATTGCAGTGCTGTTTTGAGAAAAAATAACCTAAATTTAGCAAAATGCTGAGAAGCAAAACATAGCAATATTCAGTTTCAAAGCTTTATACTCAGCTTAAATCTAGACATTCTGGCAACAAGAAAATAAAGAGTGCTTTAAGTTAAATTTATTTCAAATGCTATACAAAATTTAAGAGCAAAGAATCTTACATCATTTATTCCATCTATGACAGTTATTGTGTATGTGGTAGGTATTCAATAAATGTTTCTAAAACAAATTGAAGTCAGCATAATTTTTCCTGGAAAATTAGTTTTACATTTTGAACCAAACATATTGAAACTATACATAATTTGGAAATTTCTCAATTGTATGTTGAAAGCCAATAAAGGAAATTCCTCTTGTATGTACCTGAGGGGAACAAAATAGTGTCATTTTCAAGAGAAACTACGCTATTGTGTTGCTCTATTTTTGAGATAAGAGTTAAAATGTTATTTTTTGTGTCTCCAATAAATGATACAGCTGCATTCCACAATATGATTTAAAAACTCTTAATATTTTTATATGTAAATTATGAATAGAAATGAATTATGCAGAAACTTCTCAGACCACTGATTCCAGTAAAGACATGGAACAAATTCCAGTTTTCAGAAGAAGAGAAAGTAGAAAGTGAAGGATAAGAAGAAAGAAGAAAACAAAAAGAAGAAATAAAAAGGAGAGAGAGGAGGAGGAACAGTAGAGAAGAAGAGAAAAATGAAGGAAAGGAAGAAGAAGAGAAATGGGGAGTACAAGGATGAATAGAGAGAGAGTTGCAAAGGGAGATGAAAGCCAGATCACTTGTAAAATAATAAATTATTGATATTTACTTATGAGCCAATTAAAATTAATTGACAATGACAAATTAAATTAAAACTCTTCTGTCAGTAAAATAATTTTATTCAAGAAGAGATAGTAACGCATCATCGCTAAAACCAAGGGCCCTGGGGTCTTAATTCTACTGGTCTTGGACAGTTTATTAAGCTTCACTGTGATTCTGTTTCTCTAACTGGGTAAATGTCCATAAAAATATCTGCTCTAGGGTTTTTGTGGGGATAAAATGAGAAAATTAACTATTTATTATGTTAGTCCGTACATAGTAAATGCCTGAATAAAAAGGGAGAAAAATCACAAAGAAAATATCTATGAATATCTGTATATTAAAATGGAGCATGGTATAGTAGAAAGACACGACTGAGAGTTAATATTAAATTTTATTCAATTTTAGCACACACTCTTGTTAAAACTAATGTTTTCCATTAAGTGATTTATTGAATTATTTGAGAAATCAGTTTCCACATCTATAAATAGAAGGAATTGTTTTATCATCTAAAATAATTATGTTAATTCTCATTGTATAATTAAATAGATATTTATCAGCAGATACAAAAATAAGTATATTCTTTGTACTATTCTTTATAATCTGAAATTACTTTGATAATTTTTATTTATCTTGTATTCTATTCCTTTCGTCATTCTCAATTTACACTCATAATTAGATTTAATTAAAACCTTAAAGTAAAACTGATGTTGAAATACTTTTTGAACTTGTTATGGAATATTAGAACAATAGTTTTACTTTCAATGCCTCAATTCTTTTACTTTTAAAATGTAGTAAAAACATAAAGTTTTTTAAAAATTATATTACCGGATTTGAATGGTGGCCAGAATATAGTAGATACTTGGTAAATGTTTGCTTTTTTACTCAGTTATTATTGCTAATGTCGATGTCTGTACTATTGCTCCTTTGTGATTATGATGGAAATAATTAAGTAGAGTCAGAGAAGCTAAGATGTTAAAAATATTGTTGAAAATTAAGGAACGCTCATTGCATGATAGAGTGGCCATGTTTGAAAAGGAAAGCGTGACAAAGGAGTATTGAGAAGCAATGCTGACGAGCACATGGGCCTTTTAGGACTGGGCATATTTCTGACTCTACCATTTCTAAACAATTATTCTTGAATCTTATTTAAGCTTTCTGAACTTCAGATTCCACTGATGTAAAATGAGTATATTCTTATCTCAAAACTTCTGTGTGAATCTTAAAGGAAATAATATACCAGAAGTGTCTATTATTTAATAATTAATCATTTTAATTTCCATTCTCAAAAAAAAAAAAAAATTCTCTCTGACCACATATTCACAGGATACCAACTTACTCTTTCACTGACAATGATTATAAACATAAGTAATATATGAAACAAATAATTTCAGGAATCGAAAATCTTGCAGTGCTGGTCTGTGGTTCTTGAGATAAAAGAAATGCAGGTAAACGCCACATCCACATGATATTTGCAACAATTTCCAGACCTTTACAAGCAAAGGTAAATGCCGCTTAAACTGAGAAGAAGGGTCTAGCTGGGCAGAAGTAGCAAAAACTGAAGGTTAAGTCAAATGAGGTGTTTGAAATTTGCAGGCCAGAGTGCCAGAAATAGAGAATTGATCAGAGAAGGAGACCTAGAAATGTACCTAGTGGTCTCCTTGAGTCATTAGGCAAATCCTAAACTGTACATCCATAGGCCTAGACTCCTAAGGGTTTTTTCCTAAAGGTGGCAATGTGTTAAAGTCATTAAAGTAGAGAAAATCTTGCTGAATACTCTGGGAATTTACATGAATCTCTGTAGGGCCATGTCTTAGAAATAGGGCCACTCTAGGCTAAAATTATGAGTTACTCTCATTAAAACCGAGTGAAGTTTAAACTGATGCCTTCATAGAATAAAGCTGAGATGCCAGAATAGGAATTCGTGCCAGAACAAAATACTACACTGTTTTTTGTTTTGTTTTGTTTAAAAATAATAATAATAATAATAATAATTAAGACTTTGAAAAATGTCCAGCCTAAAATTACACAACTATTAGACACATGAGGAAGCATGTACATAGATCCATAGCCTGGATATAAAGCAGTAAATGGAAACTAACACAGAGATAAGTCAGATAATGTATCACATGAGGACATTAAAACAACTGTTATGAAAAGAAACTTATGTATTGAGATTTCATCAAAAGATTAAAAGAAGCTATAAAAGTAAGAAATATAGAACAGAAAAAATGATATCTGAAATATTCTGTAAGAGCTGAGCAAACTAGGACACCTAAAAACATAGTGGATATAACTGTAAAAGGTATACAGTAACCTTGAAATAATTAAAAATGTTTAAATTAGAGAATGAAACTTTTATAGAGAAATTTAAGATATTTTGCACATTTGAAGTTTTATTAGGAATAAAAAAGGTTTGGTAAAAATAATGAATTCTACTGGTTATGGATGAGTCATATTTTTAAAGTTGTATTTTATTCAATTTTAAAATATTTTGTTTATATTTCTGCCACATTGATGAATATTAACTGGGACGCTCATTTTTTAAAATAAAGGTTTTTGTTATGTCTATGACTATTTATTAGTGATGTAAAAATAGTTCATTTTAATGATAGTTTCTTAGTTAGAATTTGTCAATTTAGAAGTCACTAACTTTTCAAAGTAAGTAGTATTCAACTTTCACTATTCAGCTGAAGTATAGGAAACTTGAACACATTTAAAAATAAACTATTCCTAAATGAAGTTGGTCTTCCTTTAATTACAAAATCTTAGCTGAGAACGCTGATGAAACAAATTGGAAACCTTAGGGTCTTATAAGGAAGCTGGTATTCTTTCTTCCATCCATCATAATCAGGCATTCTTCTTGATCCATCTCTCACAAAATCATATTATTTAATCTCCCTTGATCTAACCTTTATGACCATGCATCTCAATTTCAATAACTGATCTCAACTTTTTGTATTTGAATATAGTAGCCTTGATATTTCCCAAACATCTCATCATAAGGTCATTATATATTTATAAATTCAGAAATATAAAACAGATACAGTATTCTTTGAAATTGTTAAGTGTATGTAAATAAAAATAATGCTTTACTTTATGTGATTGACATTACCTGTTTTCAATGACAAAAGGTTTTCTAAAATTGTCACATTTATCCTCAAATATCTAAAAATGCTAAAGATACATTATCTAGGTTAGATATATAGAACACATTAGACATATTATTATAGGACTTATATTTCTGCATGAAATATAAGATATAAGATTCCTAAAGGCATACATTTTGAATTTGAGATCAAGGCTTATAGATGCAATATCATTAGTTGGATGTAAAGTACTAATTCTTGGTGATAAAGTCATCTTTATTATTGCTATTTTTTCTAATCCAAAGCCAATGGACACCAGTATACTTGTTTTTGTTGATAAAATCTGGATTGTTTCCAGCAGGCTTCTTTCCTTCATATATTAGGAGAAGTTTACCTATACATATGATCAACACTCTTTTTTAATCTAAAACCTTTGCATTAAGCTTTTCCTATAAGTTGGATATAACATTCTCATTTTATGGTGACAAAAAGCATTTCCAAATTATCAGAATAGATTAATATATGTGTCATAAATAAAATTTTTATTTTGTAAGTGTACTATTTGTATCATTCTGATTTTATTTTTATAGGAAACCAGGATTGGATTTATTATTTAATTAATTTTAAAACAAATTAGTGTTGGAGTGTCAAAATTTTATAAAGTTCAGCCCAGAAAAAATGACATATTCATGATAAAAGATAAATTGTGGCATATTCTTTTCAAATATGTTCATATTATCCTATGAAATTAAATATAACAAATGTCAACTATATTTAATCCTCATTTTTTATTCAACATTAATCTTTAAAGCTTCTGCTAAATTATTTTAGCAATTTAAATTTTGACATGGATTTATTTTTCTTAACTAGAAACTATTCATAATGTAATAGGGTGCTATAGACAAATATATTTAACAAGCAAAGTAATCATAGTTGAAAGAAATGCAAAACTTACTCAAGTCAGAAAATATAAATTTTAAAGTAATTATGAAACTGAGCTTTCAACTGTAAAGATTTTCTGAGGTGTGGGGAACCATCTAATTGATAGTCATCATTTATTTTTTATTTATAAAATGTAAATGTTTATACTAATATAGATGAGTTAATAAAACATGAATATTAAAAGTTCAACATTTTCTAATCCGATGTATGCAGTCACAAAGAAATATGTGCACACATAAGTGCAATATTTGATGCATACATCCTATAAAATTCAGGTGGTTATTATTTACTTTAAATCTGTATGATTAAAAATATTTAACCATAAATTTAGCACACCACATTGCAAATAATCAGTGAGCAGTATAATAATTCCATATCAATGATCAAAGTGGTTTTATGGAAATATTTTCCCTTAGAATCCATAAAATCTTAACAAAATATAAAAAATAAAATTGTACAATCTATTCTAAATAAGTAGTGAATGAAAAATACTTATGCTTAAAACATGGAGATTCCTTAGTTATTTAATGCACACCAGTTTTAGTAATAAAATCAGTTTTTAGAATTCTCACATAATTTATATCAATTTCAGAAATACATATTATTTAGGTATTTTTGTTTCATTTACTTCTTAAGCTATATAGATGGTCTCATTAATAATCACAAACATTTCAATTACAAATCTTAAGAATCTACACTTCAGTTTTAGAGCTGAAAGTTGATAGCAATCTAGCAATCTGATTTATTTGTGCAGTGGCTGGATCTCAGCTCACTGCAAGCTCCGCCTCCCGGGTTTACGCCATTCTCCTGCCTCAGCCTCCGGAGTAGCTGGGACTACAGGCGCCCACCACCTAGCCCAGCTAGTTTTTGTATTTTTAGTAGAGACGGGTTTCACCGTGTTAGCCAGGATGGTCTCGATCTCCTGACCTCGTGATGCGCCCCTCTAGGCCTCCCAAAGTGCTGGGATTACAGGCTTGAGCCACCGCGCCCGGCCTTATTTTATTCTTTAGGACAGTAATAGGGTTGGTAAAAATTAAAACTAAATGTTAATTGAGCCAAGGATATTTTCTTTCATATTCTTTTAAGCTATGAGAAATATATGTCTACTTTTAAAGTAAGTCAAAATAAGCATAAATATGTTTTTCTACCTTTTAATACGTTTGAGGACAATAAAAATGTTTTGGACATGAATAATTGTGATACAGAAAGCACAGCATTTCACCTACCTTATATGTGTGCATAAAAAATAGTAGCAACATATATTAGATTTAAAAAGAATTTCATATTTAAATAAATTCAAATGATAATTCATATGTGACAGACCTACACTCATCAAAATTCATGAAAAAATTATTTCTGTACTGATAAGTCTTATAAATTATGTAATCAGCTTGATAATAAGAAAGTTCTCATTTAACAGAAAAGCTCTCTCTTAACGAAAGGGCAAAGATTTCAAACATTTGGAAATTTTTGAAAAGTTGATGAGAGAGAGAGGGAGGGAGATGCAGCATTGAGCAATATAAAAATTAGTTGCAGCATTATTGTAATTTACATAGGAAACTACGTAGATTATTTTCCACTGATTAGCAATGAACATAAAGGTCAAACTTTTCCCTAGTTTGTCACAGAGAATGATTCTAGGATAGAATAAAAATGTCTGTGGTACTGGGTAGGCAGACAATTAAGGACTGAGATTGTCTTGGTTTTTACAGAATTTTGGTCAGGTTATATTTATTTTAGCATATATCTAAATAAATAACCTAGTGTATAAGGTTGGTTGAGATTCAGTAATTACATGAAAATTAAAGTTAAAAGTAAGTGGGGGTTGTGTTCTTTCTAAACCAGTTTGATACAGAGATAAGAGTATATAGAAGGCATTAGAGAGAAACACTATGGAGAGTGGAATTGTGGGCTGAGGGCATAGTTGAGGTAAAGATTCTAGGAGGCAACTATAATAAATCAGCTTTCATTTTATAAAACAGACAGAGAGATATAAATATAAGGAAGGTCACATCAAAACAAAATCAGGAGGTTTTGGTGGGTGTCTAGCAATAATAGATTATGCCATCTGCTCAGAGTGGATATTTAGTTCTAAGAATGGAGAAAGGACAACAGAGCTGGAACATGTTAGAAACGAATGTGAAATGATCAGTTTTTGTGAGATATGGAGAAGGAAGTGTGTGTTTTCTCAGATATATATTAATACAGATAATTTATTAGAAATTATACTCAAAACCCAATCATTCAATCAAAAGAATTAAGAAATATGTTTGAGAATGATATCACATTTAGTTAAAAAAAGTTCTAAGATATGTACAGGTGTTGTGCTAATGATGTTGTTTGTGTGTCAAGAAAGGGTTAAACAAACTCAAGGATTTACTCTCAAAAGAAGACTTCAAAATAAAGGAAAATAAAGCAAGTGAACTTTTGTTCACTATTTGTTCCATGGAAGCATTTTTTATCAAAAATTGTTTCTCATGGAGGAGAAAACATTGTCAGAAGATTAAACAGTGGTAACTGGACTAGGTCTTACCTAAGAATTAAGCAGAAAACCTTTTCACAAGTAGAATTTCAGAAAATGTTCTTAGAGACAAACATTTGCAGTATTGTTTCAGCAATGACTTTCAAATGGCGTGGTCCTTAAAAAATAAAAATCTTAATGCTACAACCTGTAAGTGTTTATTAATGTAAATACTGAAAGTAACTAATGATCTTAAAGAAGTGATCCAGCAAAGTGTCAATCTCTACAGTAGGGTTTTCATATTTTTGTTTTGTTTGTTTGTTTTTATCCTGTGACCCATGGGACAAACTTTAGGCAGTCCACAATATTCTGAAATGGTATGGGGAAAATATCAATTAGGTGAACTGTGGGAAGTTAATTTCCTTAACCCCATCGGATACGCAATAAATTGTGCAACCCCAAATAGTTAAAATCCCCTGTTCTATAGTAGAATTGTAGCTATTGGTAGGCTAGTTTCCTTAGGGAGTATTGAGCCTTACTTACTAATAGGAATATAGCTTTTATAGGAATATAGGTCTACGTATTCATAGTTTAGATGCTCAGATTTTACAAAGTCTCTCCCAAAGCCCAAAACTAGAAGTATTCATAGTGTAATCCAAATACGTAGTTCAGACAGATCTAACATGAGAGCATTCTCTCTTTTAATTGAGGTGAAGTAAATCACCTAACAAAGTGTCTGGTGTAATAGTTTCTAAAATGTGTATTAATATCTGCCTTCTTTACAGACTTTTATATTCATGATATACTGAACTTAATTATTCTCTTTGACAGATAATTCAACTATTATAGAACCATACAACTGAATATCTGATGTTAAGGCAGTTTTTGAGCACCTATTTTCTAAGACTCGCTCTTTCAAAAGATTAGTTTAATACACAAAGCATGGATTCTGTATTACAGTTCAAATCTAGAGTCCTGAAGTGGGGGAAAAACTTGGCATGTTCTAATCACAGAGGAAAGCTACTATGAGCATGCACAGTATAGAGAATTCAAGAGAGTAAAGGAAAATAAAGTGATACAGGTGGACTGATTCTAAATTGTTTAGGATGTATCAGACCACAATACAATTATGTTTTCCTGCTTGCAATGGAAAATCATTGGTAGGTTTTAAGCAGACTACTTCATGTGTGATTTAATTTTTAGAATACATCCTGGTTGCTTTAAAAAGAGTGGATTACAGGGAAGCTGATAGGAAGCAAAATGGACTAGTTAGGTCTAATCTGTATAATATTATAATAATTCATGTAAATTATTTAGATATTTAGGGCAGGTAGGAATTTGAATTGCACTTAGAAATACAGCCAGCAAGGATAGCTCAGGATTTGAAGGTAGAATGTACAGAATATTTTTCTGAGCAACATAGTATATGGTGATGCTAATTACTCATATAGAAAAAAATTAATGGAGAATTTATTGCTGGGGAAAAAAAATCAAGAGTTCTCTTTGAATCTACTAAGCTTCAAAAGTCTTTTTAATGCCAAGATAAAAATGTAAAATATGCAGTTAAGTATATGAGTTCAGAATTAGTGGAGAAAATGTTACAAAATATATTTTAGTATTTTGGGTCTGTGGGATGTTGGCAGGTAATACATTCTCTTACAGAGGAGAAATTGCAAACTACAAGAAGCTGGAGGTTTGCATTGTATTTTTTTCAAATGAAGAGGAGAATCAGTAACTGTAATAGCTGGAAATTACTTGAAAGAATGCATCCATCTATATTTAACTTCTATATATATCTATACATAAAATACTATAATAACATTTGAAGAATAGGTGGTTATATTAATTATTATAAGCAGGTACACAAAAATTAGAAAGGTTAAATAATATTTTTATGTTTACTTGTCTTTCTAGCATTCAAAGCTTTCTACACAAGCATAGAGTTCAATTGAATTTGTGTAACTATCAATAGGCATTTATAAATCTGTATATAATGAGTACATTAACAAATTTTTCAATGTGTATGAATTTCATGGTCTCATCAATGATATGATACATTACTATCTTACAGAGGGCAGATAAGTATTCACTGAATCTCTTCATCACCATTTTGATGAAGATTGTCAGTCCTCACAAAGGTTAAAGATTCATATAAAGCATGCATGTTTCTCTTCCTTACTCTAAATTATCTTATCTTTTAGCTACTAGCATTGAAATATTTAAAATATAATTATTCATCAACAAGATAATTATCAGGCATTAAATATGTGTTAGGTAAATAAGAATTATTTCAGTGTATTTAATAAATCTTTAATTTAGACACCAACATCTTTTTTCTATATTCCACTCTAGATCTCCAATTAGCACATCTAGAAAAAAGATAAAAAGTATATCCTCAAAGAAAAGTCCAAACTGCAGTCAGAAACCCTCCTTCAACCCCACCATGGCAGCTTCATGACCTGAGTTAGTGAGCCACAAAATGAGAAGACTTCAAAGAGCTGCAAAGGTTGTGCTACAGAAAAGGGTTTACAGATGTAAAGGGTAAAACAGCATGAGGAACTACGGAGGTGAAGCTCACATTAGCTGTAGACTATGACACAAAAGGAACATTTAATCTATCAAGGATAGCGAGTAGAATTGTAACAATGAAAAGAAATACTACCTGCTGACTAAGAAAACTAGAGAGGAAAGCAAAATGAAATCTCTCAGGAAAGGTTCTGCGGCTATTAGCCGACAAAGTAAATTGAGAATGCCTTTTTATATTACTTGTAATCATAATGCATAGGAAAGAAAAAAAAAGAAAAATAGTATAATTTGCAAGATTGACAACCATCTTGACAAAGAAGAGAGTATAATGAGATCATAAAGGTAGGGTGCTTTCACTCTTTTTTTTTTTTTCCTCTTCTTTTTTTTTAAATATTTAATTCTGAGTTCTACATTTTTTGGAGATAACTATAATGGTTGAGGACGTCAAATCTAAAGTTGAGCTGATTAGCAAGCATAATGAACAAAGTCAATTTCAAAAGAAGCTGAAGAATATTTCTGGTTCTCAAAAATAAATCACCTTGTCAAAATTTTATAGCAAAGAAGATCAAATGCCACTTATATGTAGTGAAAAAGCAGGCAAAAAAAGATAAAAAGTAAGCAACCCCAATAAAGTGAGAACTCGGCTTAGGGAAAAACCTTGAGTAGACTGACACAGTAAGAAAGAGGTAAACAGGATAACTTTAATGTAAAACAAGACGTTTTACATATCCTTAATGGCAAGTATCTTAATAAATTGCATAAAGATGACAATAGTGAGAATCTTATGAATGTTAGGTCTCCAATTGTGTCACTGCAAATCAGCTATATTGTTTTCTTAAATCAGTTTCATGTGCTGTCTGTGGTTAATGTGGCACAGATTTTCACTTTAGAAAATACTGACAGTAGTAGTGAGTGGACTACATTTGAGGAGAGTGACAACTAGGAAACAAAACGAAGGTGAGTAATTTGAACTTAATAATCTGTATTAATTTATATACCAACAGTGAGCAAAATCCTAGCACAAGTGGGCATTATATAAATTAGTTTAAAGATATAAAAATGATATAAATTTACTCACTATCTTCTCAGTTGAATACTAAAGAGATGTTCACAGATATAAAATAATATACACAACAAACTGCACTTTGCTCTAATATAAACATCTATACTCTCAGTAATTATGAGAACTCGAGATTACTGATCTGTTTACAGATATGTTTTTCCTTTCGCCTTGTAATTACTATTACTGCCCTGGTCCAATATACTTGAGAAATTAATTGAAGTAAATTTTACCTAAAATTAACCTAAGAAAACCCATAATTATCCTGAAATATATTTTATAATATTGATAACTTGAGAATAAAATTCCAATGGACTGATTTCAAATATGTAT
Source organism: Piliocolobus tephrosceles (assembly GCF_002776525.5). Classification (NCBI taxonomy): domain Eukaryota; kingdom Metazoa; phylum Chordata; class Mammalia; order Primates; family Cercopithecidae; genus Piliocolobus; species Piliocolobus tephrosceles. The sequence goes on from NC_045436.1 coordinate 54,271,564, forward strand.
ATATTTGCAAAAATTTAAAAAGAAAAGAGCAAATCTTCTCTTCCTTTTAGTTTTTGCTCATTCTAATCCCTCTGCATGATTGCTTATTTTTAGTTTTAAAAAGTTTTTTCACTTCCATGTACCTCAAGTATGACGTAAATGAATTTTGAGAAGTGTTGCTTGGCCAGTGAATTTTTGCAGCATGAGTTCACTGCTACATTTCTTTTTTATAAAATTTGTTCTTTGGAAACATATACAGAATATCGTAACAGTGAGAAAAGTATTCAGTAAGGTCATAGACAGTAATGCTAGCAGAATCCTTGCCATAAGGGCTTAAAAATTCTTATTAGAACACATTTCTATAGCAGGGAGGACAAATTGTCAGTTTTTCCATAATAGAAGACATCCAATAGAAAGAATTCAATATAATCAATCTGCCAGAAGCTGGTTAGGTGAGTGATCCTCACTGGGCAATGGTGCCATAGAGGAGCATAGACTTAGCTTCTGCTTTTTGCAGCTCTGGTATTTAACAGTAGCAATAAACCACTGATAAGGCCAAATTTTGTTTGTTGAGCTTCCGCATACCCTCAAATTCTGCTACCACGCCCGCTTTGTACACGGGCCCATTGTATAAGCACTGGAGAGGTTGATTTGAAAAAAAAGAAAAGAAAAGAAAAAGAAAGAAAAGAAAGGAAAACAAAGAAAAAAGAAAAGAAAAGAAAAGCAGACTAACATTCAAAGAATGAACATTATTTGCCCCGATTATTGATAGATTTATCTGCAATGAAGAAATGTAAGTAACCATGTACCTTTTCATTATATCTTCTTGTTGAATCCTACAATCAATTATTTTCTTTCTAGCCTCTTACCAACTGGCCAAAGCAATAGGCTTTGCACATGATTTAGCATAAATCTTAAACTCTTATCATTTCTCTTTCCATAAAAAAAGGCACAACCAGGCATCCTGCCAAAATTCTGCCCAAAGAAGTATTCCTTTCACCATTGTCTTTTAGGGCTAGCCACTAGAGGGGCTGCAATGCAGAAGGAGTCCAATTATGCCCAATGACAGAATTCATATTGACCTGTGAAATATTCTGTTCCTCTTTGAACTGTTCATAGTAAACTGTCAGTGAGGTCCTAAGTCTGGTAAAGGCAAGAGCAGCTACATACCTGTAGTAGGTGTTATGAGAATCTGAGTCATCTGCTCATACAACTTGCTTAAGTCCTACTTACGTGAAATCTCACTTCTGTTTCATAATATAGAGCTGCTACTCATCCCCAACTTTGTGGAAAAAGAAAGAAAACACTTCATAAGAGCCTGCTTTGATCACATATTATTTGGAGTTGCAGTTAAAGTGTAAAGTCTCTAAAGAGGCCCAGGAATGATACCTAAGCTATTAATAATTTTCTAAAGGTTATTTAACAACAAAAGAAGTCATTGTTTGAAAAATCCCAGGGTATGTGCTATGATTCTCTTCTTGGGAATTCATTTCCACAGGTCCCTACTGTGTACTCACCAGAGACTCCTGGAACACTATTAAAGATGCTGTGCCTAAGGCTTAAGTGACAGGGAAGCATGCATTGCAGCTTTGTTCTGCTGCAACTAAACCTAATTTTTTTTAGTTTTGGGAAACCTTGGAAATTAGAAACCACACAAGTTACTTGACATATGATTTGAAGGTCACCTAAATAGTACAATTTTCCTCCTAAAATCCAAATAAGCGTACATAGCATTGATTGTACCTCTTTCTAATTGGTGAGTGATGCAAGATGCAGCAACTTTTTTTTAAATATAGAACCTTAGCCCCTTCCTCTTTAAAGTGTGGTTTGCTCAAAAATGCATCAGTATTACCTGGTAGCTTGTGAATAATGTAAAAATGCAAGCCCTTCCCCAGACCTAATAAATCAGAGTATGCCTTGCAAGAAAATCCCTAAATGATTTGTGTGCATGCATGTTTAGGTTTGAGAAGTTCTGCCCTTGAACACGAGATGAAATTCTACTGTTGTAGAAAAGTTTTAGATTTTGAGGTTTCATCTTTTACTCTCGGGCAAATACATATTTTAGTAAAGTATCTAGCCTGCGTGTCACCTTCTTCTGACCACATCAAAATAATATAATGTCATTAATGTAGTAGACAAGAGTGACATTTAAAAGTATATGTTTGCAATCGATAACTCTGTATACCATATTTTGAAAGAAAGTAGAATAGTTGGTATAATCCTAAATTACCATTATGAAGATCTACTGCTTTTCCTCCCAATAAATATGAGCTACTCCTGGACATCCTTGTTTATTTATATGGAAAAAAATTCAATCATCAAATCAATAGCTACATAATAATTTGTTCCAGGAAGTTACCAAAATTGGAGTGACAGGTGCAACTGGAGTTACCCTTTGACTATGTTTAAGATAATCCTTACTGTTTCCAGCTAATCAGGACTACAGTTGATACCACAATCCTCACATATTAAAAACAATATTGCTTTCCCTTTACTCTTTTGAAATAAAAGTTCAGGACCAGGGTTTTAAAATTGGCTCTTTCTAACAAAAACAAGAAAAAACACTACACAGGGTGCTGGGGATTATATGTATTGTCATACATTGCCTGAACTAGGAACTAGATTATAATCACACTGATGTGTGAATCTAATGAAGCCCCTCTTATCATAAGAACTTTAAAGTAAAACTCCATGAATCACCAAATGTTCATTGGGCTGTATACTGACTTATGGGCCACCCAGGGTCAACCCAGAGTCAGTGTCTAATAATCCCCCAAGAGCATGAGTATTTCCCCAGTGCACAGTTAACTGGTATTCCTCTGCCAAGTCCCTTTAAGGAAGTCTATAAGAAAGATTTACATTATATACTTATGACAATAGAGCCAGGGTTCTTCTTTAGTTGAAATTAGGCTGTCTCACAAAGAGCTCTGGGCCTTTGAACTCCTTGGAATCTGGAGACTTTTGCAGCACCTACACTTTCAATTGTAATCATTCAAATCAGATGCTTACTGACCTACTCTAGAAAAAAAATAAATAAATAAGATATAAAGAGTAAACTATGTTTTATTACACCAAATAATTACTTATCTATATCCCTGTAAAATATATCTTCAAGATTATGAAACATATTTATTTTATTCACCCTCTCCAGGTATCCCTTGCAATTCTTACTTTACCTCCAGTCACACAGACTCTGACTTCTATCTAGTTCTAGGCCTCAAGGCAATGAGAGAATGGAGTGAATATTGAGAAGAATGGGTGGTTCATTGCCAACCAACTGCCTCAGGCAAGGCAATCCCGGTTTTCAAACAAGAAAATGCTAGTATCTTAAAAATGGATGATGAGGCCAGACTGGAGGATAGGAGCAAAACCCCAAGTACTTTAACTGGAAATGTATTGAACGATAACTTTGAACTAATCTATTGATAGATTAAATGATTTTGTAGAGTGAAAAGAGAGTGTGTCAGAGCTATGCATTTGTTGTTTCTTCTCTTAGGAATGAGACAGCTAGAAATTTCGAAGTGATACTAAAAAAAAAAAAAAAAAAAAGAAAAAAAAAGAAAGAAAGAATCTTTCGGTGTTTTTAAGACATTTCTATTTTTAAAAATGACGATTACATCTGAAGAAATAATAAAAGACACAATTATAATGTACTATATTAGATTTACTTATTGATAAAGTAAGAGAGAAGCTATATATTTAAATCTTTCTTTGCTAGATGATAGATGATTTAAAAATGAACTTAACAAAGAGTGAAAAATAAATGGATGCCCAAAAGTATAAAAACAAATTCAAGCAATACAAATGTGAGGTTTGGATCCTGTTATGGAAAATGATAGCAACATTCGAATAAGTAAAAACGTTTTTGATGGGATAAATGCACAACTTTTAATGCCAAAGGTCACAATCTACAAAAAAGTCATAATATTTACAAATACCTATGCACCAAACAACACAGTATCTACCTTCTTTAATAAGAAACTCCCTTAAAAAGGAAACATTATTTACCCTCAGGTGAGAAAAAGAAAAATAGACAAAAATGGCCACATAGATAAGCACATGTCATCAATTCTAAAATGATGAACAGATTTGTGTCAGGGTCTTAGAGGAGGAACAGAAGAAACCAAAACATGTGCAGTATAAGGTCAAGCCATCCTGACAAAATAATCTGATAAGTGATTTTTTTTTTTTTTTCTAATCATGAACTATTTGTATGACGTTCAAAACAAATTGCTACTATGTCAGCGGGCAAGTTTATACATGGCAGAAGTTGTCTATTGCCATCATATGCTATGCGTTGTCTGGGGTCCCAAATGACCACCCTCATTTTCAATATTTCACTAGAAAAACTCATAGAACAAAGAAAATCAGTTATACTCATGGATATAATTTATTATAGCAGAACGATAAAGATTAAAATCAGCTAATGAAATAGAAATATAGGACAGAATTCAGGAGAAACAAAACACAAGTTTTCAGTTGTCCCCTCCCATTGGAATTAAGATAGGCCTTAACTTCTCCCAGTAATGATAAGCAACAATACATATTAATTACCGCCAACCATGGAAGGTTTGTGTCCAGAGTTTTTATAGGGTGTCAGACACGTAAGCATGAAAAGCTTGCAATGGCTATTCTTAGTAACTTAGTCTCCAGCCCCTCCAGAGGTCAAATTGGTACTGTGTACCACAATCCCCCACACCATAAATCACATTTTAGCATAAACTACCTGGCATGGCCCAAGGCCCCAGGTGAACAAAGATAGGATCAGGCAGGATATTCCAATGGTTTGGAGGCTATCTCCCAGGAGGAGGTCAAGGGCCAAAACTTTCTTTGGAACGCACAAGGTTTGAATAATCAAGTCCTGCTACATTAAACCTTTACATTAATGCAAATCCTTTAATACTCTGTAAAAGCCAACCTAAAACTTAGTGGCTTATAACAATACACATGAATTTAACTCAAGTGTCTGCATGTTCCCAAATTAAGGTCGATTTGATTGGACAGTCTTCTGATCTCACATATATTGGGGGATTGGCTGCAGATCAGCTGATCTAGGATGTTGTAGACTGGGACTCTGCTCCTTACGCCTCCATCAGGCTAGTTTAGGCAAAATCTTGTGGATAAGGCACACAAGCAAGAGTGTTTAAAATGCAGTAGACCTTTTGAAAGCTACTTGATGCATCACTCCTAATAACATCTCATTGACTAAGGCTAGTCATATGATCAAACTTAGAAACAAGGGCAGAGACATAGAATTCTGTCTCCTCAGTGAAAGAAACTGCAAAATTACATGGTAAGTCTTGGATACAGGAAGGAGTAAAGAACTAGGTTCTGTGTTGCAATCTGCAGCACAAACATTGAGAAAAGTTTTTAAAGATTTTTAAAATGGAAAATTCTTCTATGGATTGACTGTATTTAATCATCACAAGGTTACAAATTAAAAACAGATGAAAAAATTCTCAAGAACGCATGAATTGTTTTCAAGTCTACTTCTGAAAAACTTTATTCTTACATGTTTAGCTTTGCATTGTAAGAAATAAATAAATCATTCATTAACTTGCATATTAGTAACTGAAATTAAAGAACACATTTCTCATGTTTTGCGATTATTGCCTTACATTAAATTTTTAAATAAAGTTTTAATCCCATTACAAATAAATTATATTTTTTTAAATTTAAATGACAAATTCTTTGACAGAATGTTTTTGTTCAAGAAAATTATTTTGAAGATCAGCCCATAGAAGCCTACTGCTACTTGTTTTTATTGACATAGCTAAACAATATGCCCTTGAATCTAATATATAATAAAGACAACTAATGAAATATTTCAGACAAAATTCACTTGCTTTCCTTTTCTTTATATCTAGATTTTTAGGGCAGAAGCAGGTCTTTGTTTATTTGGCTGTTTAGATAAAAGTGAATATTATCAATATGTTTGTTAAGCCGTATATATTGTTATATATTGTTAAGCCAATATATTTGTGAACTCCTATATTATTTCAGTATTTTCCTGGATTTTCTTCCTTTCTTATTTTAATACTTCCTCCAAGAGTAATTTTAGTAACAATGTTTTTATAGCAGAATTTCTGTGGCCTCACATGCTCAAGAATTGAATGTGTGTGTGTGTGTGTGTGTGTGTGTGTGTGTGTGTGTGTGTGTTTAAAGAGAAAGAGAGAGATAAGGAATCTGTATCTTATGATTTATGATTTATGTATCCAGATTTCAGGATATCCTGACAGTGAGTGGTATAGTTCAAATATTGTCTAAGCAATAACATCAGAATAATGATAATGTTCAAAAAATGTACGTGAGTCAAAATTTTAACTCATTATTAATTACATAGCCAGACAGATGTTACAACGAGATCAAAGGAAAAATCAAAGAAGCATATATTTATATGTAGTAGTAACGCATTGTTGAAATAAATTTTCACATGGATGCAAAACTGGCTTTCTTCCTGTGGAGAGAGGTGTCAGTTGAAACCCCACCGGACAAAATTCATTTGCCTCTGTTATAAACAAGAATTATTTTGTACTGTTATCAGTAATCTATAACTCATTAGAATTATAAAATTGCTCAAAAGCAGCTAAATAATCAGCTAGCCCAAAGGCTAAGATCCATCAATACATAGTTTTTAATTTGAGATACTCCATAATCTTTTTTATTCCAACTTTACTTATCGTATTTTGTCCTTTTTATCAAAGTAACTTCAAATAAATCTTATTTCTGATTACAAAATAAAGAGGGTTTTATTATGTATGTTCTGTATCTTAGTCTATTCAAGGTGCTATAACAAAATACCATAAACTATGTACCTTATAAACAACAGAAATCTCTTTCTCACAGTTTTGGAGGCTGGAAAATCCAAGATCAGGGTGCTGGCTGATTTGGCACCTGGTGAGGGCTTATTTCCTTGTGTAAAAATGGTGCCTTCTCACTGTGTCCTTAATGGAGGAAGGGGCAAGGCAGCCCACTGGTGCCTCTCATAAAGGGCACTAATCCCAATTGAAAGAGCTCTGCCCCCATGACCTACTCACTTAAGTCTCCATTTTCTAATATCATCACTTTGGGGGTTACAATTTCAACATATGAATTGTTGGGGAGACAAGCATTCAGACCATAACAGCCTGGTTATTTATCTAGGTATACCAAAACCATTACTTTCTTAATGCACCTTTCTATGTTTGCTATACTGAAAATTTTCATAAGGAATATCAGATTGGACTTTTATAAAGTGCAACTGTTTCTAATGGAAGAATAAGAAGAAAAATTCAATAAATCTTTCTCCAGATTTTACCTTCAATGTTCATGACCTGTATGAATACCTCTTCTTTGAATTCTTTACAATGTGTTAATGATATTTGACCTACCAGAAAGTGATCTTTCTTATCAGTTGTGAAGCTGAGAACCCTGTATGCCAGATAGTGACCCATTGTTTTTGTGACAATGAGTGGGTCACTGTGTGACCCACTCAGTGAGCTTAGATCTATAAAGTCCACCTTAGTTTTCTAGAAGGGGTTTATCATCTCTGTAAAACAATCATTATTGTCAAACATGATGTTCTGGACAAAGTTTTAATTGTCTTATCTTCCCCATTTATCCTAGTAAAAAGGAGAATGGATTACTATTGAACAGCTATGGTTATTGAACAACCATTGCCATAAAAAGTAAAGAAATTCCATAGAAATTTTCTGAATTGTGGATAGTAGGGTGTCAGTGAGAATCAGATATAATTTTTAAATGCTTCATTTCAGTTTTCAAAAGAAGTCTACTAAACAGTTGTCTGTTTGAGATAAAGAAGACAGAAAAAATGACTTATTTATATATTCACAAAATAGAATATTAAAACAATGTCAACACAATTCCAAATTACATAATTAAATTTCCCTCATCAGTTCATTAGGTTTCATGTAATTAATTCTTGTTCTCCTGTATCTTGGATTAGCATTAACTCTAAAAAGGTTTTTGGATATCCTGACAACCAGTGGTATGGACTGAATGCTGTGTAAGCAAAGACATCAGAAGCCTGTAGCCAAAAATATATTTTTGACATATCTGTGGTTTAAAATACTTACTCACAAGGCTCTAAGACAGCCTTTCCTTCTTCTTTCATTTTTTCTTTTTCTTTTTTTTTTTTTTTTTTTTTTGAGAGGGAGTCTCTCTCTGTCATCTAGGCTGTAGTACAGTGGCCTGATCTCAGCTCCCTGCAACCTCTGCCTCCCAGGTTCAAGTGATCCTCCCACCTGAGCCTCCAGAGTAGCTGGGATTACAGGTGCGCACCACCACGCCTGGTTAATTTTTGTATTTTAGTAGAGATGGGGTTTTACCATGTTGGCCAGGCTGGTCTCGAGCTGCTGATCTCTAGTGATCCACCTGCTTCGGCCTCCCAAAGTGCTGGGATTACAGGAGTGAGCCACGTCACCTGGACAACAGTCTTTCTTTAATGAAGAAAGGAACTATGAACTGTAGGTTATTGCAGGGCCTTTAGGCAAGCATCACAGTAAACCAAAATCTACATGTAAATGACAGATACTTAACACAGTCATCGTTAATTTATTACTAACATTTTCAAGGTGAAAGATATAGTGAGAGTTTATAACAAGAATTACAGAGCTGACAAGGAAATGGGTATCTCTGTAGCATGCAAAATATGAAAAAAACAGCCATTTCTGAAACAATTAAATAAGATGTCATTAAGGACAATGATTAAGCCTATTTTCAAATAAGTCTGTGAATGTCAAAACTGATTAAAATTGATAAACAAAACTTTTATAGAGAAAAAAACTTTTTCATATACAACAAAATAATCCTGAGATGCCATATGTATAATATCCTAAGATCACACCAAAAAAAATATACAAAAAACAAACCAAGAAAATACAAAGAATATTGGAAGAATCAAAGTGATTCACAAGTCTGGAGTAGAACCCAAACATCTGTATTTTTATAAAACTTTATAGATAAATTAGATATGTATTGCCTAATTTTAAAAAAATGATTTAGAAGATGCTAACTTTAGAGAAGTAAGGTTGAAGTCAAGTAAACATTTTAAATAATAACTGAGTTATATCTGATAGCATTGTTTAATAATCTACAAACCACCACCAGAGCCAAGCTAAACAGAAGGATTATGAACACCAGGACATTCCTAGAAAATTTTACATTTTGTCAAGCATGGTGAAGACCACAAGATGTTACACCACACACAGTTATGGTCGGGGAAAGGAGTTCTTTAGTCATACAACCAGATCAATAGACAAAGTAATATTACAGCATCATTCCTCAGTCCAGAAATGATGTGATGGGAATATTACATCCTGATGATGAAGGAAAAGAACAGAAGATTTTTTCGTTTTTATACTAAAGTGATAGCTGTCCCCTTTTAGTCCCCCAAAATGAAAAAAAAAAAAAAAGACAATAATTTTAATGTTTTGAGCCTGATGAGAAATGATTTTCACCCTAATCTTTTTAGAAAAATAAATAAGTATTTATAAGAGCCAGATGATCCCTGAGTGTCTCCAGCTATAAGAAGCTAGACCTGTCTCCCAAATCTTAGCTTCAGTTTGATGTGTTTCAGTGATCCTGGCACTTAGCATTTAATACAGGGATCTAGTCTAAGCTGTCACCCATTTGGTTCTCTAGGGGACATAATGGAAGTTGAATATACTTTCATATCAGACCAATTAACTAGATAAATGATTACAGATCTAATTCCTCATATATGAAAATCAAAATACTTCTGGGGAACTGAAGGCAAATATTCTCTAGCTTTGTATGATATATATCATATATCACACATATCATATATCACATATATCATATATATCATATATCATATATGTTTCAGGAGGCTAGGGCATTTGCAAGAGCACTGGGAAATGCAGGGAAGTTTTATTTCCCCATCTTCCTATAAAAGAGATAATTTATGAAATACTTATATTAGTAGTATTTTACTTATACAAATGTAACCTAGGGAAGGCTGAGCATCTCTTCTAATTTTAAAACAATGTTCGTGCTACTCATAAATAATAACATATCAAATAAAACCTAATTATTTGTAGCACCTCTAGAGAACATAGTACATATTTCTCTGCCAGTGTTGCTCCTAGTATAGTATCAACCACTTATATTAACTATAACTCTTAATCGAAATAACTAACTTTTATTTCACAGAGAGAACTGAGGAAGGTAGGAGAGAGGAGGACAAATAATTGAGAGGTGTTTGTGTTTGTCATGTACCAACATTTTAGCAGACAAATATGAGTTCCAAATACACATAATTTCCTATAGACACAAACACCCCTCTTAAAACTTTTCAAAGTGGCAAAACATAAACTTTTAAATTAACATGGAACTAAGCTGTAGCCTTTTTGTAACATATAAACATAAAAATAAAAATTATGTAAACTTAAAATTATGACAAAGAGTCAATGTTTGGTTCCTATTTCAGAATTATATGGATAGTCACTGACTACCCAATACCTAACTAAATTAACTCATTCTAAGATTTTAAGTCATGTAAAGATCTTAAAAATTTTCTTCAAAACCTCCTATGAAACCTAATTAATGTTAAGTTGATCAGAATCCATTTTGTTAAATGTACATTTACATTTTTTATAATCTTAAACATCACGTAAGAGTAATGTTACCTTCTTGATCTGTAAATATGTATGAATTTGGAAAAAAAACATACCCAAGTAGAATAACAAGCCATATTACCATTTTACTTCCGCACGCAAATAAGTGAACGTACAACTATTTTTATTAAACCATAATAAGTAAATTTTGTTCTGACCAAAGTTTTACCTAATTTACATTTCCTTGGATTCTTTAAAGTTTCTGGGTTAGCTTATATAAAATATTATTTTTATTTTTAATTACAGATTATTTAAATTATGAGTTCAATTTTATTATTACTTGTACATTTTAAAAATTGAATATTTGTTAAGTGCTTATTTTTCTCTATAAACCCATTAGAACTTACTTTAAGAGACTAAATACACTAATTTCAAAATACTCTCTAGAGGTACAAAAATATTTCATACTTACAGGTAAAGACCTTTGTGAAATACAGATAGACATACTGGCATAAAGATAATTTATAGCTTCAATTTTATAATTTCAGCCTTGAGCCAATAGTGAGCACAAAACCACAAAAGCTCACGATTTAAGATAAAAAAGAGATGTTCTCCTTACTACTGGTCAAAATTTTCTACAGAATTTGAGCTCAAAGTGACAAATAAACAAACAAAAAGGTTGTTCAACCACATTCTCTAACACTTCTCATCTACCAGGTAATAGATCTCTAAAAATCATTAGTCCTTTTACAGAGATCATAAACTGACTTAGCCATAGCTCCACTTTCCTAATCATTGCTATCAGTTATTAGTGATTAAAAAATACATAGAAAAGAAAACTGAAATTGGAAAAAGCGAGAGTCAGCAAAATTCGACTAATATTTGGATTCACCTCAGGGAGTCAAAAAAGATGCTCCTAGGCTCCATCAGCCCATATAGGGAGCACTTCCTGACAACAATGTCCATTCATCTAGCTCTGTCAGGTGAATCAATCCACTGTGAGTCTCAGTGGAAGACTTCCAAAATTGTTAAGGAAGTCTTTTCAAAAAACAAAGTAAAATTATAACTATCCTGGAGATATTAGATGAACTCTTGTTAGATATTTGACTCAGCATTATTGAGAGAGCAAGAGAGGTCTTACAACCAGTTCAAAAAAGATTTGAACGAAACAAACTTATTTTGAGTTTAAAAATGTTGAAGTGAATTTGCAAAGTACTCAAAAGTAGCTTTTAAAAAACAGCAGTGGAGGAAAGGAAGAGAAGAAAGTCCACCAAATCCCCACTGTACAGAATTCATTTGTATGGTCATAGACAAGACTTATTTTACATAACTTTCACTTATCTACAATTTTCAGAGTTATAAATTAGCTTTAAGGCAATACAAGTCTGAAATCAGTTAATCTGAAAGGATGTCCTCTAAAGAATTTGTACTATTTCATTTAGACATCTATTTTCTTTTTCTTTTCAAAATTTCATTTTAATCTACATAAATAAATGAAAAATTGTATTTTTGCATGTATCTAGTGATGCTGTTAAGCAGTCTAATGCTAATTTGATTCTTAAGACTTTGTAAATGATATGCTTTTGCTCCAAGGGAGTTTAGTTTTGATTTTAAAATTCTTCTTTAAGAAATACATTCCTTGTTTTGGTTGTTTTTAGGTTTCAATATAATGGATCTAGTTGCAGGGTTTCACTTTTTCCCCCCACTGAGATTTCTCTGAGGTCTTTCAAACTGAAGCTTTTATTTTTTTGTTTTTGTCTTATTTTTTCTTTAAATATATTGTTTTCTTTCTATGGTGTATTATCAAGAGGCTTATTATATGATTCTTAGTTTTTAAACCTCTAAACTTTACTTTTCTATTTACCACCTCTCTTTTCTTTCCTTTGGATATTTTGGTGAGTTGCTTGATCTTTTCTTCCACTGAGTAATTTGTTCTTCAGCTATGTCCATTCAGTAATTTATTCCATCCATTATTTCAAGTATATTTTGCATACCGCATAGTTTGTTTTGGTTCTTTTAGAATTATTTTGTGTCTTTCTTCAAATTATTGATACCTCAAGTTCTATAATCAAATATATTATGCTAATTTTAAATTCTTGTTTAATTGAATCCTTTTTAATTCCACCCCATCTCAAAGGAATTTGCCCCACTAATCATTCTTTCATTTCTAATAATGTTAACACCAATTTTCCATTTTCTTATGAATATAATGCTGAATCATCCTTGACTTTTTTGTCTTCCAATAATTTCTTTTTTCAAAAAATTTGGCCAGATATTTAAAATAAATTCAGAATCTAACCATTTTCTAATCTTTCTGTTACTTTCTCTGAATCAAGACACTGTCATCTCTCACCAAGATAACTGTAATAGCCTCTGAACTTGTGCCTGTTTTTACCATATATCCCATCAATTTTTTTCCCAATGTAATCGTTTAAGAAAGCCTATGAAAAATATAACCAGGCTGATTCAGTCCTCAAATTAAACAATTTCCTATTTGTCTCAGAGAAAACCCCCAAACTCTCACAGCTGCCTATGAGGCCTTGCAAACCTCTGTATTTCTGTGAATTTATTTCCTGCTATCCTTCTCATTGCTCACGTCAGTCTATCCATACTGACAAAGAATTGCTCCCTGTAGTGGGTTGAAATGTTGCCTCCAAAAAAGATATATCCAGGTCCCGGAAATTGGGAATGTGACCTTATTTAGACAAAGTATCTTCACAGATGTAGCTAAGGCTCTCAAGATGAGACCATCCTGGATTATCATGGTGGACCCAAAGTCCAATAACAAATGTTCTTATAAAAGATAGAAGAGTTATATGAAGACAAAGGCACAGACTGGAGTAATGCGGTCTTAAGACAAGAAAATCCTAGAATACTCAGAATCTATAAGAGTCAATAAAGACAATATCTCCTTAGAACCCGGGGGGGAAGGTCCCTCTTTCTGTCACCTTAATTTCAAATTTCTGCACTCCAGAATTACAAGATAATAGAGATGTCTTTTGTTTTAATCATTGTTGTAGCAGCTCTGGGAAATGAATACAGTACCAGGGAAGTCAGAAAGACTTTGTCCTCAGCTCTTGCACTGGCTTTCTCTAATGCCTCAAATCATTTTAATCCATATAATTGTATTGGTTATATACCCACTTCATTTAAATTTTTACTCAAAAGTCTCCTTCGGAGTGTGACATAAAATGACCACTTTATTTAAAATTGCAACTCCACCCTCCTAATATTTCTTACCCTGTGTTTTAGGCTATTGTTGCATTGCTTTAAAGAAATACCCAAAGCTGGGTAATTAATAAAGAAAAGAGGTTTCATAGACTAATGGTTCTTCAGGCTGTACAAGCATGGTGCCAGTATTTGCTCAGCTTCTGAGGAGGCATCAGGGAGCCTGTACTCATGGCAGAAGGAGAAGGTGGATCATGCATGTCATATGGTGAGAGTTGAACACAAGAGTGGTAGGAGGTGCCACTCACTTTTAAACAACCAGACCTCATGAGAGCTCACTATGAAGAGGACAGAACCAAGCTATAAGGGATTTGCCCCCATGATCCAAACACCTCCCACCAGGCCCTACCTCCTGGGGATTATATTTCAACATGGGATTTAGGGTGGCAAATACCAAAACTATATCATTCTGCCCCTGGTCTTCCAAGTATCATGTCCTTTTCACACTGCAAAATACAATCATGCCTCCCCAACAGTCCTCCAAAGTCTTAACTAACTCCAACATCAAATCACTCAGAAGTCCCACTTTCAAAGTTTCATCTGGAAATGAGTTTCTTCCACCTATAAAATCAAAACAAATTATTTACTTCCAAGACATAATGGAGGTAGAGTCACTGGGTAAACATTTTCTTTCCAAAAGGGATAAATCAGTCAAAAGAAAGAGGCTACAGGCCCCATGCAAGCCTGAAAGCCAGCTGAGAAGCCATTATATCCTAAAGCTCCAAAATAATATCCTTTGACTCCAAATCCCACTTCCAGGGCACATTACTACAAAGGATGGGCTCCAAGGCATGGGGCAGCTTTCCCTGGGTGCCATTTCCAGGGCCAGGATACAGATTGCTGATGGTTCTACCATTCTGGGTCTGGAGGGCAGTGGCCCCCATCCCACAGCTTCACTAGGGCATGCTTCTGTGGAGACTCTGCATAGGACCTTCAATCTCACATTTCCCCTCTGCCCTGCTCTAGTAGAGGTTCTCTGTGAGGGCTCTGCCCCTGAAGCATGCTTCTGCCTGGGCACCTATGCTTTATTATGCATCCTCTGAAATCTAGGTGGAGGCTGCCAAGTCTCCTTCATTCTGGCACTCTGTGTGACACAAGTCTTAACACCTTGTGGAAACCTCCAAGGTTTACAGTGGCTTGCAGCCTCCAGAGGAGCAGCCTGAGCTGTTCCTGAGGCCTTTTGAGCATGGCCATAGCTGGAGCAGCAGGGATGCAGGGAGCAGCCTCTCTAGGTGGCAGGGGGGCTTTGGAGTTCGAGACCTGGCCCCTGAAACGTTCTCCTCCTAGGTCTCTGGGTCTGTTTTGGGAGGCTGCCTCAAAGATCTCTAAAATGCTTTCAAAGCTTCTTTCCCATTATGCTGTCTATCAGTACCTGACTCAATTTCCGTCATACAAATCTCTCTAACAAGTGATTGCTCTGTAGCCCACTTAAATTCCTCTCCTAATAATGCTTTTTCTTTCTCTGCCACATGGCAAGTCTGAAAAGTTTCCAAACATTTATGCTCCACTTCTCTTTTAAGAATAAGTTCCAATGTTAAGTTATTTAAGCAGCCACCCTCCTCCTGGTACCAATTCTCTGAAATACCCTATTCTTACATTGCTATAAAGAAATACCTAAGACTGGACAATTTATAACAAAAAGAGGTTTAATTGGCTAACAATTCTTCAGGCTGTACAAGCATGGCACTGGCATCAATTCAGCTTCTGGGGAGGCGTCAGGGAGCTATTACTCATGGCAGAAGGTGAAGGAGAAGCAAGCACATCACAGGCAAAAGAGGGAGAAAGAGAGTAGGGAATGGATACCATACACTTTTAAACAGCCAGATATCATAAGAACTCACTATCAAGAGGACAGCATTTCCCACCAGGCCCCACCTTCAACACTGGATATTACATTTTAACATGAGATTTCGGAGGAATAAATATCCAAGCTATATCATCCTGTTTTACTTTTCCATGGTACTATCATCTCCTCAAATAAATGTATATATTTTACATGTATGATTTTCCTTTCCTTAATAAAATGTAGGCTCTGGAAGAATATAAATATTTATCTTTTTGTTTAAAGCTAATGTATTTGAGTTATGTATTCCTTGGCACCTAAAAGAGTTTCTGGAATGTAGCACAAACTAAACAAGTATTTGTTGGCTGAATAAATTAGTCACTTAGTTTGTCTTTTTTTGTTGTTGTTGTTCAGTAGTAATATTCCTCTGTGGTTGGGTTAATTTGGATATATTCCCATGGGGTTCCTGTTACCTCCTTAATTGGATTCACTGTCTCCACAGATTAATTCAGTAGTTGGGGAGGAAACATGGTTTATCATTTCCACTCTTCCTGGCTCTCAAGCAAGACATTTTTCTAATCAAAATTTTTCTTTTAAACTCTTAAGAAGCAGCAGCTACCTTTCAAGAGGCAGCCTCTGTAAGTTTTAATCAGTCAGTGGGTATGGGAGAGCAAAAGCTTGTAGACTGTCCCTACACATTGCAGGAAGACTTTTGTGCAGACCTAATATCATTTCCACACAAAGACTAGTACTCCTGCTACTAAATGTTTGTGATGAAAAGGCAGAAAATTATTTGCCCGAGGAACAGGGGAAAGCCTGGAACAGGACTTAGACACTTACTCCCATGGGAAAGAGTAATGCTGCCTCTGTCATCCTACAGCTGACCTGAAACTATCAAGCCTTGCTCTTCTCCAGTTGATATAAAAAATTTCATGGAACATTAACATCAAATAAGGTCATTCTTGACTATGATGAATCAAGATAAAAACAAGATCACTCCATAATTATGGGTGAACACAGACAAAACAAGAACATCGCCCAGATCACAGAACACTGAGCATTCTCCTCTCCCAGACACAACCGAGACTGCTGCTGCTTTACTAAATTTAGCTTTAGCCCCAAGTTTTCTCTCCTTCTAGATATGATGTATTAAAGTATCCAATCACTCCACTCCTTTAAAACATGCAATCCGGAGCAACACACTCTTCCTTACACTCTGCCCTAAATCATCTAACACAGACTCAAATCTTACACTAACTACTTTTTACCACCTGTGTGCTGAGAAGCCCTCAGTCCTCCATAGTGTATGTTGGCTCTTGCTGAGGTTTTCCAACCTGTATAACTGTGGGTGTGCTCTTGGTGGTCTTTGGCTAGGAATAATTGACACCCACCTGTCTTCATCCTGAAGCTTCAGATAGTTCTCTAGTGAGTAAAGTGCTAGAAAATATTTAACAAAGGGCTCTCAAATAATAATAATAATAATGATAATAATAATAATAATAAAGAAACAGAAGCAGAAGAAGAGGAGGAGGAGGAAAAAAAAGGGAAAAGGAGAAGGAGAAGAAGACATAGTCCTGAAATGTAGTGTTTCCTAAATTCCATGTTATAATTACTTCCACCAGAGATTCTATTCAAAGAAACCAAATATTTATTTGGCTCTTAAAATCCTGGGTTTCCCTAAATCAGCTATTGTTGGATGGCCTGACTGGCTACAAGACACTACACCCTTTAGCTGTCAGATACTCACAGACCACATGTACGCTTCCTAATATCTATGTCACCTTCCCTGTCAATTCTGCAGTTTCTCCAGGGTCACTCTGGGGGTAAGGAAGCAGCATGCCACAACTGCTCACTCTTCCAACACTAACTAGAAAGCCTGGAACATAGTTGTTATTCAAGCAGCCATGCGTACACGAGATTGTAAAGGAAAAATTAGTCATTGGCTTAAGATATATATTGACAATTCTTTGCGGAAAAGGAAAGAATTTTGCACTTAATGAAATATAACTTCTGTAAATAGAACTCAATTTCCTTTTAAGCTTCAGCATACCAATTGGCAAAAATCACCCCACGTGATAGCAAAAGGAAATATTTTAAATCTATTTTGGCATTGACTTTCACGATACAACTTAAGAGTTGTTCTTAAAGGAAAATAATTTTCTCCTAAAGTATGTGCATAATGATACTTGGAATGTCACTTGTAAAATAAAAAGTTAATATTACTTGAAGCATTTATAATTTTAGTATTTAAATATGCTATACACTGTAAGATCTGAACTAAAATGTAAAACTTTTTACCATAACTGCCTTCTTTCAGTGTTTTTATACCATATGAACCATAAGATTTGAAGCCAACTGTCTGCTTTTGAATGGCATGTGTGCTGTTGATGACCTTGGTAAAGTTATATAAGTTTTGTTCCTCACTTTCCTAGTGTGTAAAATGAGTGTGATATTAATAGAACCTAATTTACTAAGTGGTGTCAAAGATTAAATAAATTACTGTATGCAAAATGTTTAGGAAAAAAAGCCTGGCACATATTATGTGCTATCAACAAGAATACTCTTATTATTCTATTACTTGAGCATACATCATAATTAGCCATTCAAATATGTGTGCTTTATGCAAACACACATTGTACAATAAGAACAAATTTTAGAGGCCAGCTTATATGCGTAGTATTGCAAATCTGCTCCTACATGTACACATTTTCAACATAGAAAATTTTTGAAATAAAGGGTTACGAGATAATAACATGCACAGAGCTGTATGAGTGCTAGTTATTTGGGAGGAGAAAGTTATATTATTCAATATGTTTTAAAATAGAAATCATAAAAAAATTATAACTGTGTTTCAATATTGGTGTATGTTGTTTAAGTTGAAATAAAAGCTATTTAAAACTTTAAAAGTGTGAAATTATCCTTGCCCTTTGAAGTGGTGGTTTAATGTAAATGTAAGAATTAAAAGGTGACTAACCATTTATTACTTTTTCACATTTGTCAGCTTAATCCAGTCGGCTAGTTTAGAAATTCTGTCACAGATGTCTGAAATTGTTAAAATTAGCATGTTTTATCTGCAGAATGCAGAATGTTCATTTACATAAAATTGGTTCATTTCTAACACAATGTAGCTATAAAAATATGTTTTCATAAAATACATTTAAAGTAGTTGAAATACTTTCTGGAAAATGTATTTGAGGGGAAAACTTGTAGCATTTATGATGAACTCACCATGATTTATCCTGGCAAGGCAAAGTCCACACTCTTACTAGTTGATAGTTATTGATAGAAACTTGTTTTAAAGAAAAAGATTATTATAACCACAAAAATAGGGTGAAATAATAAGATTTATCAACAGTCGTTAAGTAATTAGAATAGGCTGCTTTCATAAAACCTTTCTCAAAAATAAAAAATAAAAAATCCTTTCCCTATCTAGCTATCTATCTATCCCAAATTCTAGGATATTCATTTTATAACGTACCATGGGCACTTACTACGTGAGAGAGTACTAAGAATTTTGAGCAATGCTGTTTTCAGTAATCTGATGAGTAATTTTGTAGCATTATGTATTTTTAAGATAAAGTTCATTAAATAAAAATGATCAAAAAGCAAAAAAGAAATAATAGATTGATGAAAAAGAAACAGAGAGAGAAATTGAAAGAAAAGCAGACAAAGAGGAAAAGAGAAGGGAAAATCAATTTTAATTTAAATAATTAATAAGTGGAAATACAGAGATTATATTTAAAAATGGTTTGATTTTACTTTTTAATGCCAAAAATCAGAACCCAGATACAGATAAATATATAAATTTAGCCCTTGATGAAGGCATGGGTTATACCCCAAACCTAAGATTTTCTGCTTTCAACACATTTTCAACTGAAACTGTATATGAATAACATGCTGTCATGCTCACCCATTCTCCAACAGCTTGAATAGGCTTGGTTTAAACTTTGCCAGAATGATGACCAGCAGGGACATGTTGAATGATGCCCTTAAATATCTGAATGGGTAAATATGGGAAATAGTACATATTTAGCTGCAGAAATTAAAACTATTATGTCATAAAATATTCAAAACAGTATAAGGAACACATTTCCAAAGCACTGAGTAAGCCCTATTTGAAGAAACAAAAGCAGTTATATAAAGCAAATACACACCAGGTTAAGATCACATTAGTAGCCCAAAAATATACATACAGATAGAAATAATATATGAGGGGTAGTTTTGTTAATGCTAGAAACTACTGTGGAAAATCACAAACTTCTTGACTATAGTATTGGCCTATATCTTTCTTCCACCTCTGCTTTGGTTTCATTCTTTCTACTTACCTTCACTAAAATACAATGTATTTTACATACATGTATGTAAATATATGTTATATATATGATTTGTGTGTATGTATATATGATTAGATAGATGATAGATAGATAGATAGATAGATAGATAGATAGATAGATAGATAGATATAGATAGATGATTTGTCTTTTTTCCCCTAGAATTTAAGTTCCATGATGGCAAGTTTGTTTTTTGCTTCTTTCTGTAAAATTCAGAATAGCGTCTGGCATATCATCAATGCTCAATAAATATTATAAAGCTCTTAAGTGGATGAATGAATGTAATTATGATATTGATGATTCTAGACCTTTCTTTTCATTTGTTTGTGTTTATTTCTGTGGGTCTAGTTTAAGAATGTTCCTGAATTTGCCCAGGTGCAGTAGCACAGGCCTATAATTGCCACTACATTGGAGGCTGAGGTGGGAGAATTATTTGAGTCCAGAAATTTGAGACCAG
The DNA here is from genome assembly GCF_002776525.5 of Piliocolobus tephrosceles. NCBI lineage: Eukaryota > Metazoa > Chordata > Mammalia > Primates > Cercopithecidae > Piliocolobus > Piliocolobus tephrosceles. The sequence goes on from NC_045436.1 coordinate 54,291,919, forward strand.
TCTGGGCAACATAGCAAGACTCTGTCTCAAATAATACAATAAAATAATGTTTCTCAGTTAAATAATTTCCACACGAACTCTTAAGAACACACACACACACACACTCAGACATACACACACACACACTACCTGATTTATTTCCACCTCCCAGAAGAAATTACCACAAAACTTTTATCAGATTACTAGCTAAATAATACCACTGTTTAGCTAAATAATACTAAATGACGTCTCATAATGGTGCGTTTTTGGTTTTTCAATTTTAGTATCATTTATTGACTTTCAGAAAGGAACTATCTTTTCTATTACTCCAAATTTATTTATTTTGCTGCTTCTTGTGGAGCAAAGAATTTCATTTTTCAATTCTTCTATTGAAGTTTAAGTAAATTATGTTTTTTTTTCCCCAAGAGTTGTTTCTGTTCTCTGAATACTCCTTTAAAAACAAGTATGCTAAAAAAAAAAAAAAAAAAAAAAAAAAGGGAAAATGATACGTAGATTAGAATTAAAAAGAAAAAGTTACAAATTAGAAAACTAGAGATAAGACGTAAACTGAAAAAAAATCCCAGTGGTTTCCAAACTGAACAGGTTGGAATGGCAGTATGGATGTGGGAGTGTACTCAGACATCCCCGTTTCTCTATTAATTCTCATCGAAATGTTTGTGTGAAACCTTAGTGACTTCACTTAAAATTTTTACTTGAAAATTAAGATTCTGAAAAAATAATTATGTAATTATTCACCTATTTGAATAATCTTTTGTAGAGCAGTTGAATAAAAATTGTCTTTCTTTTATAATAAACTTAGGTTGTTCTGTTAAGAGGTAAATATAAGCGCAAAATAGTAAATTCACATGTGAAAATGTGGTCCATGTTTTAGAAACATCAAATTTTAAAAAGAATGAGAACAATATTTTAATGAAAATTAATTTTATAATAATTGCAGTAAAGTTGCAATACAATCACAGAGTTTTTAGACTTCTTTCAAAGCATGGTATTGTTTTTGTAACTGTTAATAGCTCTTCACTCCATGTTCAGCTTTTTTCATACTCATGACATTTTAGTATTACCTCCAAGATATCAAAGTTCAGTTTTCAAGACTTGACCTTCTACAGTTGATGTGGGAAGATAGTAAGATAACTTTTCATACAAGTGGAAAGATTTCTGTTCCAAACTCATGTAAACTCATACTACTTTAGGCAAACTGATTTTCTCAACCACTCCCCATCACAAATCATTAATAAAGAAGGACAGATAAACATATACTCTCTCCATTTTTTTTCCAAAATATATTCCTATGCAGAGGTTTTTAACTGACTTTCCACTGAGTCCTTTTTTTAAAAAAAATTGAACCTAATTTGTTAACTAACATTTAATAATTTGGGGATTATGTTTAATTAAGATATCTGAATTATCTTAGAAATTCAGAGATTCTCTCTATATTGAATACACATTTTCAAATGTAAAGAATTGGCCGGGCCTGAGTACTAGTTTCCTCTGTAATCTCAATGGCAGGCATGAACTGTACAGTCCCTACCACTGACAACACATAGGCATATATTGTACATGCCTGAGGTGGCTTCATTGTATACACATTTGGCAAACCTAGGAATCTGACCATTCTAGCTGTAGTCATGCTTCCCCCTTCCCAATTGGAAGAAATGTTCCATTCTCCAAACATTTAAATCTCACAGATTTCTGCATTTTGGTATACACTTGAATATACAATTCCTCATCCTTTTTCCTCATTTTCAAAGCTAAATGTAAGCCAGAATAAGTATTTTTGTTTCATATTTATGGAGAACATACTGAAAGTTACATAAAAGGGTTATTTTCCTTTCTTTTTTATTTTTTTGTTCTCCTTTTTTTTAATGTAGTAGTACAGTGAGATTATTACTTGAAATTAAAGTTATCAGATAAAATGTTACGTGAATATTTAATCTTCATATAAAGGTCAAATAACATTGAAATCTTTATGTATGACTTTCATAATATACTGATATCTCTAAGTTTTCATTTTTTTAGTAAATTTAAAGTATTAACAATATCCACAGAAAGAAATCTCTAACAATTACTTTAAAATTTAATAGTAACCCAAGGTACTTGATTCCCATTATCATTGCAGCACTTTTTTCGGAAAGAGTATTTTAATGAGATGCTAATGGAAAATACTACTCTCTCCTCTTAAACCTGACCTACATTTCATTATGCTCAGATAAAGGGTTACGGTAAAAAGTTAAGTAACTTGACTGAAAACAGAATAAGTAAATTTAAAAAATTAAGTTATGTAAATGTGTACTGATAAATTATAATAAATAATACATATTTCAAGATTATAGAATTGAACTTTTTATGGAATATTTCTTTTCAGTTTTAACTTAAGATACCTGATGTGATATCTGATCAGATTTTTTTAACCTAATCAAATCTCTAAAATCTTTGGGAAAGTGATATACATTCAATGTCTATTTTATTTAACACTACAGCTATTGAATCAACCTCACAACTGTATTAAGGTCAAATACATCCAGATGGATCAGAAAAATTTTTAAAAATTAAAAATTAAAGTAATAGTCCTAGTGTTCTTGATTGAAATATATTTAGAAAGATACAATTTGTATTTGACTTCTTCTTCTGTATATATTTACAGGACATTACTTTAGTAACTGTGTACTTTCTAAATTTACTAAATTAGAACGTCATAAGGGTGGAATAAGAAATATGATCTAAGTAACCAATTGATATTTTTAATCCTGCGCTTCTTCCAAAGAGGGATTGAGAACTTCAATATGCAAAAGGGAGAGCAATCAAAAGGGAAGAAAAAAAGAAGGGTGGGCAGGCAATGAGGCAAGTGGTTACATTCTTGTGAGGCTCTGAATAGTGTTCCTTGAATCTATATTTTACATATGAAAAGAAAGGAGTGGGAGAAACAGTCAACTATGCATTCATCTGACACTCAGTAATCTACTTTTTACATGTAACAAAGCATTTGAAAGTACAGCTATGACAGGGCACAGTGGCACACATCTGTAATCTCAGCACTTTGAGAGCCCAAGGGAGGAGGGTCACTTGAGCTTGGAAATTTGAGACCAGCCAGGGCAATAACACGAGACTTCACCTCTACAAAAAACAAAAACTTCAGCCAGGTACAGTGGACATCTCTGTGGTCCCAGCTACTAAGAAGGCTGAGGTGGAAGAATGGCTTGAACCTGTTAGATCAAGGCTGCAAAGAAGGATGATCATGCCATTTCACTCCAGCTTGACAACAATAAAAAGTAAAATGAAAGAAAAATAAATTTTAAGAAATTACAGCTCTCTTGGAACAAAAGGAAGATAGTTTTTTGCATGACTCAGTTCCCAATCTTAATTTTCTCTTTGGCATAGTCAGTTTTTTGTCTCAAGGTTTTATTTTTATTTCATCCTTTCCTCTATTCTTAAAAATCTTTCAGAAGAAGCATTATAAAAGAAAATGAGTCTCTGGTCACAGGTTTGGTCTGAACCTTCATCACCAGGATGGTTAATTCCTAGAAGGTTAGGTCCCATGTTGCTAGGAAGGCTCATTTCTAAGAGGTCATGTCTCAGTGAGATAGTCAAATGCCTAGGCAGGTAAAAGGGGACCTCCAGAGAAACTCTGACATGCCCCACAAGTGTTTACATCAGATGCATTTGGCATTTGTAGAGATGAGGGAACCTGCCCAGGGTCTTGTCTGAGCATGCTCAGATGTGCACTAGGGGAACAGGGTGGAGTCACAGGCAGGGGGAGGAATCTGGCCTGTTCAGTTCCTTTGTGATGGCCTGGGATTCAATCTCAGAGGTGGTGGGGGAAGGTGGGGGAGGGCGTTTAGCAGAACTCCATCTCATTTTGTTAAGGTTTCTTTTTGTTTGTTTTTTCCCTTTCCACCCAGTAAAATCCTGCTCTACTCACCCTTCAGTGTTTCCACGTTCCTACATTTTCCTGATAGTGTGAAAAGAACCCAGTTTTTGCTGAACTAAGGGGCAAAATTCTGCAACATTTTGTCACACAGACATGGTACTTGATGAAAAATGAATAAGGTGTGAACCAAAACGTCTTCTTCATTTTTGCCTCTAAACCTTTTTGTCCTCAGACTTTTTCTGAGGGTAGAAGAACTTGTGCCTCCCTTCTGCCCTGACCCCCATCGCTTTCAGGGGTTGTGAATGTCAACCTTTTCTTTCTTTTTTGGAGATGGACAGGCAAACAGCAGCTCCCTCCCTTTCCAGCAGGGTCTAGGGTTTATGGCTCAAGGATACCCAGTGACTGACCTGCCTTCCCCACGATGCATCTATGGAATCTTCCCCTCTTCCAGCAAGAAGTCCAGTTCCTTCTGACAGCTATTAAGTTTCTCTCTCAGTAGGAAGAATCCATTTGCATAAGAATAAGAGGTTCTTCCCCAGACTCAACCCTGCATCTTAAACTTTTTTTTTTTTTTTTCCTTTTCTCTACCCTGTCTGCAGTTAATACAGTCCTGCACTTTGAACTTTTTTCTCCACTAGTTTTACAGGAAGTCAGGGACCCTAAATGGAGGGACTGACTGGGGCCGTGGCAGAGGAACATAAATTGTGTGATTTCATCTTAATATGGACATTTATCAATTCTCAAATAATACTTTTATAATTTCATATGCCTGTCTTTACTTTAATCTTATAATCCTGTTATCTTCGTAAACTGAGGATGTACGTCACCTCAGGACCACTGTGATAATTGTGTTAACTGTACAAACTGATTGTAAAGCATGTGTGTTTGAATAATATGAAATCAGTGAACCTTGAAAAAGAACAGAATAATAGTGACTTTTATGGAACAACAGAAGACAACCATAAGGTCTGACTGCATGCAGGGTCGGGCAAAAACAACCATATTTTTCTCCTTGCAGAGAGCCTATAAATGGACGTAAAAGTAGGAAAAAATTCACCAAATTATTTTCCTAGCAAGGAATGTTAATATTAACACCCTGAGAAAAGAATGCATTCCTGGGGGAAGATCTATAAACGGCTGTTCTGGGAAGTCTGTTTTGTGCAGTTGAGATAAGGACTGAGATAAGCCCTGGTCTCCTGCAGAACCCTCAGGCTTACTAGGGCTGGGAAAACTCAGCCCTGGTGAGTTTGTACTCATACCAGTTCTCTGCTCTTGAACCCTGTTTTCTGTTGTTTAAGATGTTTATCAAGACAATATGTGCACCACTGAACATAGACCCTTATCTGTGGTTCTGCTTTTGCCCTTTGCCCTGTGATCTTTGTTGGACTCTTATCACTGGTTCTGCTTTTGCTCTTCGTCCTGTTCCCTCAGAAGCATGTGATCTCTGTTAGACCCTTATTAGTGGTTCTGCTTTTTTACCCTTTGAAGCATGTGATCTTTGTACCTACTCCCTGTTCTTACACCCTCTCCCCTTTTGAAGCCCTTAATAAAACTTACTGGTCTGAGACTCAGGCAGGCATCATGGTCTTACCAATATGTGATGTCACCCCTGTTGGCTGACACTTATGGAAAATAGAAAGAACCAATGTTGAAATATTGGGGGCAGGTTCCCCCAATACTCCAGGTTAGAAGTTAATTTTTAAGTGAGAAGTTTTTTTTGTTTGTTTGCTTATTTGTTTGTTTTTTTCTTTTAGAAGAAATTTTACTAAGCTAGGAATGATAAGGATCATTGTTTACTTTCTCTATAAAGTTTTGATTATGAAAAATGTTTTGTGAGTTTTTGTCTTAAGCTGTAGCCAATCTGGTGTGTTTTGCATGTGTTTCTGTATGGTCAATAGTAAGCTTTGCTGTAGGCCTCCATCTTGTTTTGTGTTCTTGGGTGCATGAACTATAACCACATGGCAATGCTGCTTTTAGTCTCTGCCATTTTGCAATGGCAGCTGGGTTCAATCCTGGCTTAGGAAATGAGTTTTTTTTTTTTTTTTTTTTTCTGGTTTGATGTCTGCTTGACCTTTTGCTGCCTGTTGTTTCTCTTCCCCTTCACAAGTAGTCTTGGATTTTCCTTTCTCTGAGCCTTTACTAAAGTTTGAAAGCCAGAAATGTTGGCCGCTTTGTGTCTGTAATCAGTTCCTTCCAGTGGGTTCTTGGCCTCGCTGACTTCAGGAATGAAGCCATGGAGCTTCAACGTGAGTGCTACAGTTCTTAAAGATGGTGCGTCCGGAGTTTGTTCCTTTTGACGTTCAGATGTCTCTGGAGTTTCTTCCTTCCGGTGCATTCATGGTCTCACTGAATTCAAGAGAGAAGCTGCAGACCTTCAGAGTGAGTGTTACAGCTCTTAAAGGTGGCACATCCAGAGTTGTTTGTTCCTTCTGGTGGGTTTGTGGTCTCACTGACTTCAGGAATGAAGTCGCAGACCGTCAGGGTGAGAGCTACAGCTCATAAAGGTAGTGTGGACCCAAAGAGTAAGCAGCAGCAAGATTTATTATGGAGACCAAAAGAACAAAGCTTCCATAGTGTTGAAGGGGACCTGAGCTGGTTGCTGCTTCTGGCTTGGGTGCCAGCTTTTATTCCCTTATTTTGCCCTGCCCATGTCCTGCAGATTGGTCCATTTTACAGAGTGCTCATTGATGTGTTTCATTAGCTAGACACAGAGCACGGATTGGCACATTTTTACAGAGTGCTGATTGGTGCATTCAAAATCCTCTAGCTAGACAGAAAAGTTCTCTAAGTCCCCAGTCAACCCAGAAAGTCCAGCTGTCTTTACCTCTCAGCTTGGCAGGCCTAAAGTCAGGTAATAAGAGAGTTAAAAGGATTTTCTTAAAGAGTATTCAGCTTAATTAAAAGTGGATATCCAAGTTATATGTATATTTAAAAGACCTTTATGCTTTCTTGGATCTTGTTATGCTGGAAAAGTTTTTATCCAGTCGGCTCAATTTTTTTTTCCTCCATTTGGTCTTGCTACTCTTAATGCATACATGAGAAGTCAATAATCTAAGTAACAGGTTGGCAAATGAAAAATCTTATAGTCAATGGATTTTTTTCTGCCTGTCTACATTGTTTTATATGTGCTGTGTGTGTGATGTCTATAAAAAGAGTGCTAATTAGTTGGCCTAAATGAAGATAAGTGCTTAGATCAAATATTTAAAAGGGAAGATAAAAGCTGTAGTTTTATCTTGCTGCTTTATTTTATCTTGCTGCTTTATTTATCACAATAAATCTTGCTGCTGCTTACTCTTTGGGTCCACACTACCTTTATGAAATCAAAACAGACTTAAAAATTATTGATGAAATGCAGGTGTTGTCAAAATGTCAATATGTGAACTAAATTATGCAGGTCAGACACTAGGCTTGCTAAATATTTTAAGGTTATAAACTGCTTTTTTGGTTTTTAAAACTGGTTGACTTGCCTTTTTCACAGTATGTAAGGCCTGATGACATATGAAATTAATCAAGCCTTTATTATTCCAGAAGGAGTCAAACCTTGGCTACACATTGTACACAATAAAAACAACTTACCACATTTATGTTAAAGTTAAAATTTGCTAAGGGTTATAACATTTAACATTATAACATTATATAACATTATGACATGTAATTCAGACTACTGGAAATAGATTTACATGGGTGATTTGTAAGAACAGTAAAATGTGATTTTAGTAAAAGATTATAAAAAGGTATGAAAATGTACATTTTTGCCTAGGGTTGAAGGATTGTTTTGAATTAGATAAGATAAAGCTAAAGGTTTAAGCAAATGATAGAAAGATTCTAAAATTTAATCTTGCAAAAACTGTATGTGTGAACATATTTACTAAATTCAAAGGGGTATTATAGGATTTTTCTCTAACTTGAGTATTGAAATAAAAGTACAATAAATGTTTGTTGGCACTAATCTGCTCTTTAGCAAAATTTGTAAAGAGTTATAAAAGGTTTTTGCCCTTTTACACTTCTGAGTCATTATTTTGACAAAATTACTAACTTATGGTAAACTGGAATTCTGTTTTATAACATCAATTGTTTTGAACCTCTAACATATTTAAGGGGCTTCCCAAATCTAAGTTCCACTTCAAAATTCTTTCCTAATGCCTGGCTTTTGTATGTTACAGAGGGCCCTTGAAGTATACACAAGAGAATTAAACGGGAAGTTTTTACATGATTAGTTGTATGAAATAACCAAAATGATGTTCAGTCTTCTTTAGGTTTTATTTGGTGAATAATAGTAATATATTTTCCAAAATTGCATGGGGTTTCTATAATTCTAATGTCTAAAGAATATGCTATCATTCATAATTAAAGTTTTTATGTTAAGTTATTGTAAATCACAGCGATAACAAAACTTATCTGTCAATTGTGTTTCTGACTGTAACTACCCTGAACATTTTGTTATTCACAGACAATTGTTGTCTTGTTTTGATCCTTTTCATTGGATGGTCTATGATAAGGTATAGGACTCTGACAGGTGTTCTCAAATACAGGTTTCTCATAACCATGCAGATCATGACATTGGAATAAAGGAAAAATGTACTGGACAATTAAGAGCTGAAATGTTCACAAATATCAAGCAAAACAAGAGCAAACTAAAAACACTGAATTAATAGAAAGCTGAAGTAATCTTTTTGACTTTTGGTTGAAACATTGCTAATTTTTGTTTTGTTTCTGAGAGCCAAGGAAACTTATTTTGAATTGTTTATGGTCTTTAATAATTGAAAAAGGTATACTCCTATGAACAAAATTTGAATCATGCTTGTTTCTCTCTGCCTGGTTCCCCTAGGATTTGGAAACTATCTGTGAGTATTCTTAACTTGTGGAAATATAGTTGTTTGCATCAGCACAGTAATAATTTATTTTCTTTTGCAACAGAATGCAATTGAAGAAACTGGTGTTTTACCAAGGCTCTGACTGGAAGGGTATGCTTCCCTTCAAGTAGTCAAGGTCAACTTGCAGAGCCAATAAAAACCTCATGGGAAAATTGGCCTCATACCCTTGTCTACACAGTCCCTGTACAGGGTTGCTAACCTGCCATGAGTAAAGAATGTCACTTTCAACAGGTCCAGGAACCACAGGCTCTTGGGACCTCAAGAAGAGAGGAGTTTACCCAACTCACAAGTATTTGAGGGTACAAACCCATGGCTGGGCTCAGCTTTAAGGTCTTACCTGAGATTCTCTGTGGAACAAAGTTCCATCAAAGCCAATCTAAAAAGCCTATGTAGAAATAATTATTCTTGCTGCACTTTATGAAAATAATCAGATCAAGTATAAGACTAAAGTCTATTTTGCAAATAAAGAAGCCCCATCATGATTTGTTTTTAACAGAAATGAGGACTAGAGAGAGAGAAATCATGTTTCAAAACTTATCATCACTAGATTCTAGATTCACTAGTTTTTCGGTTTTTTTGTTTTGTTTTGTTTTTTGAGTTTTTGCCTACATGTTAGACTAACTCTGTTTGTTCCTGTGAACCAACCAGCAATCTCCAGCTACAGCTCAGAAAGAACAAAAGGAATAGGTGATGTAAAATTCTGGATCAATATTTAATTCTGAGCAAACATCCTGCAAATCCTGGCAGGTGATGGGGATAAATAGGATGCCCAACAGCTGGAGCATTCCTTTTTGGGAAAGCAAGGCCAAAGCCAAGCCACATGCACCCAAATCTTAGCAATCATAATTATAGCCAACAGTTATTTGGGTGTGTCACAAGACATCCTTTTCTCTCCCTTGTTGGAGGAGGACTCAATTCCACAGCTTCATCTTAGCATTCGGCTTATGATAAGGAGTCCATGCAATCCCCACCCTGAGACATATTTTTGTCCCAAACTCAATTCAAAGTTTCAGGTCAAAGCCTTGGGAAAGAAAACTAGATCTGAGGAATACAGATGCAGATTATAACAACAACAATAATAAAATTCATGGATAAAGGCCATGCTGCTATCCATGGCGTAAGTGAGGTCTAGGGAATTCAAAGGCTACTGAGAGTAGGGGAGATAAGGCATATGTGGGTAAGAGCAGGTATTCACACCCATTAGACCCCTCTGTTAACAAGGGTGAAAACCACGTTTACACCCATCAAGAGCATGCTGTTGTGTTCAGCAGGGCTGGGGCATACAAGGATGGAGGAAAGAAAGACGAATGCTTCACTGTCCCTCACTCACTTACCCTGCATATTTGCTTAGAAAAAAAAAGAACCAGGGATGTTTGCTCCCCTCTTTCTAGATGAGTAGTCATTCATCTTTAGTCTGTACCCTTTTTGACCCCCCGAAAATCTGGGGTTGCGCAGGAAAAAAAAAAAAAAAAAAAAAAAAAAGCTTTCATTTTTTCTTTCTCTGTCTTCTCTTCACTGATAAGAAATTGTGTCTCCGTACTATGGAACATCCCCTCATATGCATCCTTCAAACTAGGAAGAGTTAATTTTCCAAAGCTTAGACTGGTTGGCTTCGAACTGGGCTTAGGGAAAGGGAACCCAGAATTCTGACACGGCAGCAAAAGGGTAAAACTTTTTTTTTTTTAACAAGCCAGGCTTTTGTTCTCCTCATCCTTGTGCAAATTGGTAAAAAGCCTTGGGATTTTGAGCTGTCATTACCCACTCTTTGTTTCATTGTGATACATGTGTTCTAACAACATGGTTTGTCTCCTCTCACCTTCAGGTCATCAAAATCCAAACCTCACAATGCAACCAGAGCCTGAAATGCAACCAGAGCCTCCCTTTTGTTGGGAACCCTTAGAAAGGCCTCTGAAGGAGCTCTGACTGCCTTTTATCCAAAACAGCACCCCCTGTCAGAAGAAACGAGTTACAGCAATCTTCCTCCTTATCCTTATGTTAATGGCAGTTACAGGTATTTCTTTAGAGGGGAAATGAAACAGCCAAATGCTAGGCAGATAAAAGGGGTCCCCTGAGAATCTCAGACCCACCCCACAAGTGTTTACATCAGATGTTTTTGTGCAGATGAGGGAACCTATCCAGGACTTTTGTCTGAGCATGCCCACACGTGCACTGAGGAAACAGGGTGGAGCCACAGGCAGGGTGAGGAGCCTGGCCTCTTCAGTTCCTGTGTGGTGGCCTAGGATTCAACCTGGAATGTTGGCGGGGGCGGTAGGGTGGTGGTGGGGCGATGTGGGGGGGCGGGGGCGGGGGCGGGGCGGGGGAGCTGTTAGCAGAGCTCCATCTTGCTTTGCTGAGTATTTTTTTCTTTTCCTCCCTTTTTGGCCAATGAAATCCTGCTCTACTAGGCTTTCAATGTGTGTGTATGCCTAAATTTTCCTGGTTGTGTGACAAGAACCTGGTTTTAGCTGAACTACTGGTTTTGCTGCAACAACTAACATTGCTAGGAAGTTTTATTCTTAGGAGGTTGGGAAGAACCATGTTCCATGGAAATATGGGGAGGAATAAAGAGAGAAGAAAGAAAAATAAAAAAGGAGGCCGGTGGCTCAAGCCTGTAATCCCAGCACTTTGGGAGGCCGAGACGGGTGGATCACGAGGTCAGGAGATGGAGACCATCCTGGCTAACACGGTGAAACCCCGTCTCTACTAAAAAATACAAAAAACTAGCGGGGGGAGGTGGCGGGCGCCTGTAGTCCCAGCTACTCGGGAGGCTGAGGCAGAAGAATGGCGTAAGCCTGGGAGGCGGAGCTTGTAGTGAGCTGAGATCCGGCCACTGCACTCCAGCCTGGGCGACAGAGCGAGACTCCGTCTCAAAAAAAAGAAAAGAAAAAGAAAAAGAAAAAAGGAGGGAAAAAGGGACCAAGGCCAGATTATGGCAACAAAGGGAAAGCAATGCTGCAAAACTGATTCAAGCTATATTATGAAGAATTGCAAACATCGATAGGTAGGCACAAAGGTAGTGTGTGCGTGTGTCTGTGTGTGTCTGTGTGTTTGCCATTCTTTCTCTCAAAGGTTAATTTGTCTAGCTTCAGTGTTCAGGGCTTTGAGAAAAGCACAGTTTTAATTTCTAGTGATAGGGTCTATAAAAATGAAAAGTCAAAAAAATTAAATTAAAAAAATGAAAACCATTAGTTTGAAAACTTGTAGCCAGGGAAGAATTCAGGATACAGCCTAAATTGTAGACAAATAATAAAAACTGAAAGTCACTGGACAAGGTTAGAATCTAATAGCAGGTTTTATAGTTTCTTTTGAAATATAATTTTTCATTCTCTAGTCCCCCATTTGTACCAAAGACAAATCATAGTAAGACCAATTTATTTGTACAATAAGTTTTAGTCTTATTATACTTGGCCTGATTATTTGCATAAAGTGAAGCAAGAATAATTATTGACCAATGGACTCCTTTTGAATTGAATTTGCTGAAGCTTTTTCATAAAGAATCTCAGATTAGACTTTTAAAGGCCTCTTGAGCTCAGCTAAAGATTTATCTATGTCTGCAAATACTTGTATGATTTGTGTGCACTGCTTTCTACTCAAGGTTCCAAAATAACTTGAGGTTTCTAGGCCTGTTGGAAAGTGGCATTCTTTACTTACCACAGATCAGGAACTCTGTGAAGAAACTGTACAGACAAGATATAAAGGCAGCCTTTCCAAGGGACTGTTATTAGCTGTATACAGTTAATTTCAATTCCTCAAAGCAGTCTATTCATATTTGAAAATATGCCATTCCAGTTAAAGCCTTTATAAAATTACCAGTGTCTCCAACTGGGTCCTATTACAAGAGAAAACAGATTCTTCTAGAAATTATGCAGAAAGCTATATTGCCACATTTCCAAAATCTGGCAAAATCAGGTAGGGAGAAATATGTTTTAAGTTTTGCTCAGAAGAGAATATTTTACTGAATTGTTAAAAAGCTGTTAAATAGCTTAATAGAAAAAAAAGTTTTCTTGACTCTGAAAAACAACTTGAAAAGAGTCAGCAATGTTTCAAACAAAAAACAGTCATGAATATTATGTCATTCCTCTATTCAGTCCATAGCAATTAATTCATTCCATTTGATATTGGTAACCTTGTGATATTAGTAACCTTGTGAACACATCAGCTCTTCAACAAGACACTTGGAAGTTTTATTTCTACTTATTTTATTTTTCTCTAGTCCAATGACACAATCTCCAAGGTTATCAGAAACCTGCATTTGAGAGCACCTGTCAGAGTCCTTTCAGTGACCTTTCCTAATGAACCATGTTTTAGCTAACAGCTGATTATAAACTGCTTTTTGAGAAGCATCAAAGTAAAACAGTAATTATCTGTGGACGACAAAAGTCTTATGATAGCCATGGTCAAAGACACAATTGACCAAAAAATTTGGCCATAAGATTAGATTTCCATAAATTTCTTACACACTTTTACAATTTTTTTTCACCTTTCTGTCTCCATTAAGTTTTATCCATCATTTTTTGTCATTTCTTCAATTTAAAACAATCCTTAAAGGCCACTAAAGTAGATTAAATTGTTTTCTCTTTAAGAAAGACTATATCTGCATGTCTTTTTACAAACCCTTTACTAAAACACATCCTTCTTTTTTTTACATTTTGTGTATAGAATTCTTTGTCTTATATCTAGTAGGTTTTTGTTTTGTTTTGTTTAAGACAGAGTCTCACTCTCACTCAGGCTAGAATGCAGTGGCATGATCTAGGCTCACTGCAACCCTTGCCTCCTGGGCTCAAGCGATCCTTCCACCTCAGTCTCCCAAGTAGCTGGAACTACAGGTTCACACCACACCCAACTACTTTTTGTAGTTTTTGTAGAGGCACCGTTTTGCCATGTTGCTCAAGCTGATCTGGAACTCCCGAGTTCAAGCAATCTGCCTACTTCGGCTTCCCAAAGTGCTAGGACTATAGGCATGAAAGAGTCCAGTAGGATAGTAGTTCTAAATATAAATATTAATTATTTATTATAGTAATAATAACCCTTATTTTTAGTAAAAAAAAAAAAAAAATCTTTAAACAAGTAATTTTAATTAGATATCATATGTAAGGTCCAGAACAAAGGAAAATCCCTGAAGTTAGTCCTCATCATGACCCCAAGAGGCTCAAATCTAATGATAAAAGTTTATAGACAAGCAAGTATCAAAAGTACTACAGAAGTGAACTTGCAAGTGTTAAAACATCTATAAGAGTCAGCACCTGACCAATAAACCAATGGACTCAGACAAAATGTCAAGATTAAATTTGAAAACGTTTCTGTTTTATTACATCAATAATTTTGAAGTGTCTTTGCTTCTGAAAGATTGCTAAAGTTAGGTCAACTAAAACATTTGAATTGAAGTTTCTGTTTTTGATAAAATATTTAACTGCTGACTTTTAAAACCATTTAATACGTATTTTATTTATCGTGGTAGTCAAATATCACATAAACATGACACGTATAAACACATAGAGATACAGACTGAGAAGCAGATCTTACAGATTATAAAATTCTTCATTTACCAATTTTCAAAGTTTCTCTCTCCACTTTATCAGTCTCTTCCAATTACCTGCTTTATTGCCCTAGGTGACTGTTAGCTTGGCAACCCTAAATTTGCATTTCTAAAGGGATAACTCTTAGGTAAAATTTGATAGAAAATTTTCATCTAAAAGTACAGAGATAGAGAATTTAAGCTTTTCTTTTTTAAGAATTTTGGGTGTGTCAGAGAAAGATTTAAAAAATGGATGGAAAAGTGACCAAAAACCATATAAATTTATTATAAGATTTTTCAAGGAGACCAATTTTATTTAGATAAGTGCTTTTAATTTAGTCTATCTTTTAACTGGACCATTGACCTCAGAGTGGAGCTCATACTGAAACTTGTGTCAGAGGAGTTCAAACCAGAGATACTGCATCTTGAGTGGAGGCTAAGAAAATGAGGCTGGGATTTGTTGGGCTGCATTCCAAAAAGTTAGATATTCATAGCCTCTGGATGTGTATGGTTAAGGGCCCAAATTAATAATGTTTACTAAACAGAGCCAGACATAGCAGTGTCCAGATATCCTGATATCTGGTGAACAAAGGCATTCCTAATTTTGTTTTAAAGATAATAATATTGATTCTTGCAAAATATAGTAATTAAGACAATTAATCCTTCATCACAAACCCTTGTAGCAGATCATGTCTCCCCATATATACAAGCATTGTAGCTAGGGTGGACACGTTCCTCCACTTTCTTTCACGAACATCCTATTCTGTCTGTGGAGGAGTTATACTTTCCCCACTTTATTTTCTTAATAAACTAGCTTTTGCTTTGCACTGCAGACTCGCCCTGAAGTTTTTCTTGTGTGAGATCCAAGAACCTTCTCTTGGGGTCTGGTTTGGGATCCCCTTCCTGTAACACTTGAGTTACATGAAGACTGGGCCACACAACATTTTCACAGTTTATTTAGCTACAAAGACATTCCCTTGGGGCTGGTGGGAAACCCGACACCAATCAGCCCACCGTGTCATCAGCCTACTCTCCACTCATTATACACACCAAAATCAATTTTCTTACAACGCAAACTCATTTCTGTTTGGACGAATGGAGGCAAGATGGTGCACTTCCGGGTTCTTCATCCCCCCCCCCAACTCTTCCCGCGCGCGCGAAAATGCAGCCAGCGCCCGGGAAGGTGCAGATCAACTGGGCATGCGCCAGGTGACGTCAATCCGAAGAGACCAAGATTTACCTGGTCGCACCTGCGGAACGCCCCTGACACGCCCATGCCCCACCTATTGCCCTCCCACTCCTAGAAAAGCCGCTCTCCGCCATTGAGCCA
>NC_045436.1:54307512-54396449 GCF_002776525.5 Piliocolobus tephrosceles
GCTGGTCTTAGAAAAACAAGACAATTTCTAGTAACTTCTCCCCCTCGTCCCCCACAAAGCTACAAAGATTAGACAGTGGAATGCAAAAGAGAGGAGAGTTTTAGATCTGAGAGGACACTGTCCATTTGCAACCCTTGAGATTCCTTGAGGTAAACACAGAAATGTCTTCCAAAAAGGAGTCTGTGATGCCTTCTCTGATTTTTCTTTAGGAATTTCAGGCTGTTAGAATATCTGTTGTTTCCTAATGTGACACAGAGAGTAGCAAATGGAAGGAGTGGCCAATAGAAATAAATAAGAAAACAGTGAGAGCACATGTGGCTAACAGGGATTTAAAAAGAGTTAAATATAGTTTTAGAGACAGAGAGAGAGTGAGTATAAGGCCTCTGTTCTCTCTCTGTAAACATTTCAATAAATCTGATATTTAGACTATACAGCCTAAATATCAATTTTTATGAAGCCAACTTTTGAGTATAGAGCTCTTAAAAAGTACCTTCAAGTCTCTTATTAGATTTTTTGCTGGGACAAAGACAATTGAAAGATCACTAAAGTTATGTGAGCTAAAAGATATTTGAGTTGAAGTTTCTATGTTTCTGATAAAATATTTAATTGCTAACTTTTAAAGCCGATTAAGAATCAAACCCATGCCATGAAAGTGAAAGTGCAGAATTTTAACTATTAGGTCATAAGGTGGAGTGGCCTTTGTGTTCCCTAATCAGGTAGCAAACGTAAGCCATGACAGAAATTTTAATTACCAGAGCTGTTTTATGTTACATTTTTGCTCTTAGTCAAGAGAATTTTTAAGGCTAGTTATTGCACTATTGTGTGTCCTTTAAAAATGTACTATTTTCATTAATTGTTCAGAATAAGAGATCTCTAAAATCTTTAAATTAATAGCACAGAGAGAAAGTCTAGGAAGGTCATCTGGTTATGTAAGTAAAAGCCCTCAGATAGTCAAATTCTTTACCTTTCTTAATCAGCCAGGGTTTTTCAGTTGGAACTTGACTTCCTGCAGCTGTAAGTTTTCCAGAAGATCTCATAGGGGCCAAAAGGTTGGTCAAATCTAACAGAAGATGAACTAAATCAAAAAAGCAAAAGGAATGATCATGTACTTTACATATGGCCAAGATCTCTCAGAAGTTATAGCCAGCTGAAAGTAAACCTTGACTTTCAGCTATTCAATCCCCAAACAATGCCCCAAACCTGCTCCTTACCTGTAAATGAGTCCCAAGTTGAAAACTACTCTCCACCTTTAAAGATACTCCCAGAAAAGGAGTTCTGCAGCAGAATGAACCGCAGATCTCAAGCAAAAAAATTTTGGAAGATTAGTACTCTCTGGAGGGAGAAGCTCCTGGCCCTCAGCCCACCATCCAGTCAGATTGATAAAGAGCTCCACCTGGTACCAGGACCCAATAGGAAAATTACTGCAGACCAGTAATTTTTACAAGGTAAAATTTACAAGTACAATTACAAGGGCCAAAATTTAAAAAGTACAATTTACAAAGGCCAAACTAAACTCTGAGAATCTCTTTGCAGTTACCAAAATGTAAACTAAAAGGTGACTGAGACAGATTTCAATTGATCAGAGGATTATTTTGCCAAGATTAAGGATGCATCCAGGAAGAAAGAAACACAAAGTGTAGTGGAATCTCTAACCTGTGCTTTTTCCAAAGAGGGCTTGGAAACTTCAATGTTTAAAGGGAAAATAACAAGCAGAAAAGGAAGAAAACAAAAGGAGAGAGGGTAGGCAATGAGACTAGTAGTTGCATTCTCATGAAGGAACTGATTAGTGCTCATTGAATCTACATTTTACATGTGAAAAGAAAGGAGTAGTATGGAAGTCAATTATGCTTTCATCTAACTCTGTATGTTACAGAAGATAAAGTAAGTATCTGAAATTATAGCTATCTATTCAAGAGCAAAAGCAAGGTAGTTTTTTGTATCCAAGCTTAAATTTCCCTTTAGTACAGTGAGTTTAGCGTCCCAAGATTTTATTTTTCTTTTATATCTTCAAAGGAACATAAACACTGCTTCATCTCTCTCTCTACATATATTGTTATGCCCAGACCGTTTATTCCCCGGAGAAGACCACCAGAGTCCAGAGTCAAAGCCAAGCAGCAAGGATCTTTATTCCAGGTTCGAACCTGGAACTCTCACACACACCCGTGAAACGAGCGGGGCGGGAGAGCTCCCCAGCTGGGCTCAGGACAGTGTTAGATAGTCTGGGGTAAATAGGCACAGAGTCATTATACAAATCAGATGTATGATTGGTCGATATTTGAACAAGGCGATTTGGCTGATTATGATTGGTTCCCGCCATTTCTGGTATTTCAGTTAATTTTGAAATTCTGATGATGTTTATCAGGGGCTTGCAGGGCAGGGGTAGGGCTTGTTTTCGCAAACCTGAGGCGGGAAAGCAGTCTTACACAAAGGCAGTTAATCATATTGCGACAGGTTTTACAGGGCTTGTTTTGCAACATGGGTGTACCTTACTTAAACACGTCTTGTGACCTTGCTGTGCCTCAGAAAGAAAAACAGGAACTTACAAAATCTCTAGAATGTGCCGAGATAGGGACAAAAGGATTGTGAGAGCAGAACAAAGGTTTAGCAATAGGGTGGGTACACACTTTTATGCCCTTTCAATATAATAAATTAATATATTATTGACATATTTATATATGGTTCATGCCTGTAATTTCAGCACTTTGGGGGCAGGAGGATTGCTTGAACTCAGGAGTTGGATACCAGTCTGGACAACATAGTGATACATTGTCTCCACAAAAAATTAAAAAAATTATCACGACATGGTGGCATGTGTCTGTAGTCACAGCTACTTGGAGGTTGAGGTGGGAGGATCACTTGAGCTAGGAGGTTGCACCTGAAATGAGCCATAATCAAACCACTGCACTCCAGCCTAAGCATCAGAGCAAGATTCTGTCTTAAAGTGTATATATACATTTGTGTATGTGTGTTTGAGTGTATTATGTTTCATGCTAAAAATGTGAATATGATCTTTTTTTTTTTTTTTTTTACTTGAATACCTGTAGAGGTTTTGCTTTTGCATATGTGGCCCAGGATTTTAATTTGGGATTCATGTATATAGAGACGTGTGAATTGCTGGTCATAATCAGATGGGCTCATGAGAGAAACAGATGCTAGACTGTAGACCACTACAAATATCTCTTACTTTCTACTTTATATTTTAGGACTTTTTACAGGTGTCTCACGCGTCTGTGTGAAGAGACCACCAAACAGGCTTTGTGTGAGCAACAAGGCTGTTTATTTCACCTGAGTGCAGGGCTGAGTCCGAAAAAAGAGTCAGCAAGGATGGTGGGATTATCATTAGTTCTTATAGGTTTTGGGATAGGTGGTGGAGTTAGGAGCAATGTTTTGCGGGCAGGGGGTGGATCTCACAAAGTACTTTCTCAAGGGTGGGGAGAATTACAAAGAACCTTCTTAAGGGTGGGGGAGATTCTAAAGAAACTTCTTAAGGGTGGGGGAGATTACAAAGTACATTGATCAGTTGGGGTGGGGCAGAAACAAATCACAATGGTGGAATGTCATAGGTTAAGGCTATTTTCACTTCTTTTTTGTGGCTCTTCAGTTGCTTCAGGCCATCTGAATGTATACATGCAGTTCACAGGGGATATGATAGCTTAGCTTGGGCTCAGAGGCCTGACAAAAGGATTGCTGGATAAATATATCTAGAGTCCCTTAAACACTACAGCATTCTCCTATGGCACGCCTATTACCACTTCATCTCATTGTTACTTACATGTATCAGTATCTTTACATACGTGAAAATAATGTTCACACTTTTTATTTCTGATAATTATATAAGAAAAAAGTGATTATGCAACATAAAAATTGATGATAGTGTGTTATTAAGCTAAGAATTAAAATATGATAAAATTTAGAATTTAATAAAGCCCTGATTGTAAAGTAAGATTGCCAAATAAGAATAAATGACATCCAATTATAAGGTAACTTCTGGTAGAGACATCTACAACTTCTTTAATAATGGGTCATGAAATCAGAAATAATTCAGCTAAGGAGAGTCATGTGAATGTTAGTAATTAATGAAAGCAGCTAAGTGAAACTTGTTAGCTACTTAGCTGTACTGCACACCAATGCAAAAACTAAAGTTTTGGGAGGCCGAGGCGGGCAGATAACCTGAAATCAGGAGTTTGAGACCAGTCTTCCCAACATGGTGAAACCCCATTTCCACCAAAAATACAAAAAATTAGTCAGGCATGGTGGCATGCACCTGTAATTCCAGCTACTAGGGAGGCTAAGGAAGGAGAATTGCTTGAACCCGGGAGGTGGAGGTTTCAGTGAGCTGAGATTGTGCCAATGCACTTGGAGGACAAGAGCAACACTCCATCTAACAACAACAACAACAACAACAACAACAACAACAACAACAACACTAACGTTTTCTACTTATAAGGCATGCAGTTAGGTAGACTTAGCTCTTTCACATATGCAAAAATTACTTACTGGCTATCATTTCCCTGTCAATGTTCTAGGAACTCAGGAAACAGATTAACCACACACACTGTCTTTGTTCTAATGGAGCTAGCATTGTTGTACAGAGTGAAAGAGACCAAATGGAAACAGTTTTGTAAAACAAATGATTTATATAGTAATAACTGCTCAAAACAAGTAAGCTATGCCTGATTATAGTGGGTGTTAGAAATTATAGACAAGGTGAACAGGGAAGTTCCCCAAAGATGCAGCATTTACTGAATGTTTACACAGGTGGAAGTTGAAAGAAATGCAAATTCTGAGGGAAGGGAACTAAGTTCTGTGAAAGTTCATTTTTTTATTTCTTTTTTCTGCAGATGATTCTCAGACAATGTGTGTGTGTTTTCATGTACATGCATTTGCACACATGTGCACAGTGTGCCAAGCACTGCTTAGAACAGAGCAGATATGGCAATGAGCAAAAAAAATAAAAGTTCTACCTTATTCTTACCTTCTAGTGGTAAGAAAATAATAAACAAGAAAAATAAATATCGAATATGTTAAATGCTGATACATGTAAAGATAACAATAAAGCTGGTCAAGGGAGAGAGAGTCATGGAGGTGGGCAGGATTGCAATTTTAAAGGACAGCCCAGAAAGAGTGACATGAATCAAGCCATGAAGGATGTGAGACCACAGACACACAATTCTAGGGGAAGGGCAGGACTCATAGGTATTAGTAACATCAACTAAAAATGCTCTACTGTGAAAGTTTGCCTGAAGAATTGAATGGACAGTCAGGAGGTCAGTGAGCTAAAGCAGACTGGGGAAGGTGAGACTAGTAGTGAAAGAGGGCAGGCAGATAACGAGGGATCCACCTTCTAAGCCTTCTAAGCCATTGTTAGGACTTTGGCTTTTCAAAATAAAATGTGGGTTCATTGGGGAGTCTTATGCAGAATAATAATATGTTCAAATAAGTTAAAAAAAAAATTCAGTCAGGCTGCTGGCTGAGAACAGGCAGCCTGAAGGGAAACAAAGGCCAACTGGAGAAGATAGGTTAGGCTATAGTCATTATCTAGGTACAAAGATGTCAATAGCTTTGTTTTGGTAACAGTGATGGTGGTGAGAAGTGGCAGGATATACATAAATATAGAAGATCCATAGGAAAAGATTTCTTGGTTAGTTGATTTAAAATGTTAATTCAGGTGTACAATAACTTGAAACACATTTTTTAAATTATGGGGTGCCATTGTTCAGGAAAGCATTACAACTTGAAATCCGGAGTTGTACTATGGATGATTTCTGTCTGCTAATTTTATTCCTTAGTTTATCCAATAATTTCTGTGTATTTAGTACACGTCAGGTACTTTTGTAGGAGCCAAGTGCATAGCATCAATAAAATATGTTTTAAAAATAGCTGTTCAAAGGTTTTTATCCCAGAGGAGGTAAAAGTAGTGTAAAACTCTGTAGACTTAATAACTGTTTGGAGATTAGAAAACATAACTACAAACTTAGGAAAAAAGCCTAGAATTCTCATGGATTTATTTAAACAGTACAGAGAAAGAATGACATGTTCACGGGCATAAATCATTTCCAGCTTCATCTATTCCTCTTTAAAATAAGCTATACCAAAAGGGCAGAAACTGAATAACTTAAAGATGTCCTAAGTTTGACTTAAAAGAAAGTCACAGAACATTAGACATGATCCAGTTAAAAATACTATGGAAATCTGAAAAAAAAAAAAGACTTTATTTCTACTCAAAAGCTTTACAGTCCTCTGAAACATGTGAGTTCATTGATCTCAGAATCCTTTATCAATGGGAGAAAATTTCAATGCACCTGTCAAGAGTGAATCTAAAACCTTGTAAATCCACAAAAAAAAAAAAAAAAAAAAAAAAAAAAAAAAAATCAAGTTTGCTCTTTTCTTTTCCACAGTTTTAAGGTCAGAATGTTTAGATGTCTCTGAATCAAATTTATGTCTTTGTGAGCTATGCAAACTCAGTTGGTTTTTGTAGTGTCTTTAAATACAAAAGTAATCTATCCAGCTAATCTTCCATCCATCCATCCAATATCTTATGCCCACTTTATGCCAAACTATTCTGAGTTAGCATCCAGGAAAACTTTTAAAATTTATACCATAATCTAGATATCAGATTGCATTAAAATAACCAAATTCTGGATACTTATTCAAATCCCTTCATTCCTGCTTTAAACCGTGCTGTTTAAACAGTCACTTAAACAAACTGTATCCCTTTACAAGTCACAAATTTAACATTAGCAAAAATATTCCAGAAGCATATTGTCACCCATATTCACTAGTTTTCCCCTGGCCAAAGAAACATTTAGAATTTTTTATATGTAGAAATTATGAGAGGGTTACTACTTAAATAGTTTTCCAATATAAAAAAATATTATGTACAATATAAATTTACATAAACTTTTCAGAGAACTATTTGGCATTATACAACAAAAATGTGTAAGAAATTCATGATTGCACTCAATAAAATTATTTGAAAGAATATATGCATTGGTTTTCTGGGGCTGTCATAACAAAATACCATAGGCAAGATGGCTTAAACAATACAAATGTATTGGCTCAAAGTTCTGGGGATTGAGGTGCTGCCAGGGTTGTTTTTTTCTGAGCACTGTGAGGGAATAATCTGTTCTAGGCCTCTCTGCTTAGCTTGAAACTGGTTGGCTTCTCCCTATATCTCATCACATTCTTGCTCTCCTTCCCGCTATGCTTGTCTCTGTGTTCAAATGTCCCCATCTTATAAGAGTACCAATCATATTGCTTTAGGTCTCACTTTAATAAACTCATTTTAACTTGATTTCTCTATGAAGACCCTATCTGTAAATAAGGCCACATTCTGAGATACTGGGAGTTAGGACTTCAACATATGCATGTTGGGAAGTTATAACTCAACTCATAATAATAATTATATATATATGACCAAATATTAATGTAGTATCTTTTACAAAGCTAAATCTTGTAGGTAAAACAAAATCAAACTAAGTATACATATGCATAATAGAGGGTTTAATATAGTATGACATACTTATGCAAAAGATTGCTATGAATTCATTAAGGTTTGAATAGACATGCACATAAATGAATAGATAAATGCAGATATGAAATATGTCAAAATATTGTTTACATAAAAAGAAACAAATTTGCAACAATATTTTAAGTGCATAAGTATGTGTGAGTGCATGTACATATACATATATACAGATATCCCAGAAAGGAAGGATAGTATTAATAGATAACTTTAAAGACAGTACTAATAAGAATTGCCTCTAAAGAGTAGGGCTAGGAATTAAAAGGCTCATAGAAAATTTACATTAGTAGCATCAACAGATGTTAAGCAAAATGGTAAATAATTTCTATAAGTACTATCATGGGAACAAAGCCTGTCAGAAAAAAAAAAAAACATTGAATGAAAATTTAACCTCTCCAGTTAATCAATATGTATATCTGAGCAAAGCATCCTCTCTCTGATGTGATTTCTTCATATATAAAATGACAATAATAATAATGTCTTTTTAATAAAGCTGCTTAGGAGTGAAATGCAATTGCTTATAAACATACACCACACACAACACGCAGACACACATATGAACGTGTGTGCATACGCGCACATGCACATACACACATACACACGTGCTGAGCTTCCAGGTGCCAAGTTGGTCAATTAGAACAATGAACCAAACTGAAATAACAATCAAGCATCTATTCCCCTACTGTGACAGTGAAGGTAAGAGACAAAAATAAAAGATGCCAGTCCCCCCGGGTTCCATTTTTCCCTGTATTTGGCACCAAGTGAGGGTCACATGACATGCAGACAGAGAGAATTGTCCTGTTGCTGTAAAGCCCTAAACAAAGGTTCTTGCTTTTTTATGGACCTGGGGGACAAGATGAAGTACTGGGGAAAGGGTTAGGGGTAGAAAAGTGCCTCAGTCAATGCCCCTGAAAAGGAAGCCTCCACATGGAGATACCTTGGCTTGGACACAACAATGTGTATAAGCAGGCTGGTGTAGTGGGCCTGAATCCTTGACTGAAATTCCCTCCAGAAAACTGCAATGCATTAACTGTGTGTGACATCCAATATGGGTTTGGCTGCTGTTCCCATGAGATCTAGCAGGCAAAGCCACTGACTGGGCCTGAAGGATCACATATAGGATTTAGGCCTGACGCTATAATCTCGTACGATAATTAAAACCAGGATTGGTGTAAATGCTCTAAGTGATAGCGTATAAATGTAGAGGTTTACGTGCACATGCACGAAAATGACTACAAATGATGGAACCTCAAAGTTTATCTTGCTTTCATAAAATTCGTTTTATAAAAAGAAGTATATAGCTCAGGAGAGAAAGATATTAGAGGGACATAGATGAAACAAGAAGGCATTTGAGGAAGTTATAGCAGTTTTGAAAATATTTTTAAACCAAATATTTTAACCTAAATTTTTGATTTTCAGTATTTGTTAATTGAGATCCAGAAAAGTTAAATTTACTTTGTGCCTAGAGAACTAGATGAGTTAAAAATTAGAGCTGAACTCCAAACGTTAATATTTATTGGATAAAGTTTTATCCTGATGAAAATATAAAAATTGTATTTTGTTGAAATTATTACTTTACTTGAATTTTACACATCATGATTTTTAAATAATCATAAAAATTAACTCAAAGGATTTGTACAGAGAATGTCCTTCTGTTTAAATGGTATGATCTTTTAAAATTATTTTCTTTAGACCAGCAAAAAGAATTCACTAGTTTGTGTACACTCAGTAATCCTCTGTTAAATGTCATACATTTCCCATCTAGAATCAGCGTAATCTAATATTTTGTAAAGTCAATAAAATAAGACAAATATTTATGTTAGTATTGAATTAAGTCCTAAAGTAAACTTTATTATTAATAATATACTAATTATAATAAAAAATCAATAAAAAATCTTACCTTTTTTGATTCTATCTATTTTCAGATTTATTTGCAACACTGAATCAGGTAACATTGATTCTTCTCATTTTCTTTTCATCAAAATTTTTCTGATGCTTTCCCTTAGGAAATTCTACTGTCTACTTAAAATTTTGAGTAACCAAGTATGTTTTTTGCAACTGTTTTTATTCAATTCTTACTCTATTTCATTATAGGACACAAGAGCTAAAATGAATAAAAGAGTAATATGTATTTTGGAATAATATTAATTTAATGTTTTTTAGATCCATGAAATCAAACGTTGGATAAATAAATGTGTATTTTAAACTTAAAGAGCTGGGAAACTTTCTGGAGTGTTGTTCATTAATTTATTTTGATAAATAGTGATGTTCAGCATGCAAATAATAGTTTTCTAAAGATTTCTCAGGTTTATTCAAATAGCTTGTTAATTTAGTTGATTTTTATAGAGTATACATACTTCTGATTCTTTTATTAATCTTAAGAGAAGTTATATAAATATAAACTAATGTACCAATTTTCAAAAGTTCTATTGACAAATATATCATAAGTATTCAGTAGCATATTATGCAATTGACATTATGGGAAATTTCAGGCAAATATGCCTGGCATCTTTTCTACATTTTGAGTCTTTCATTATACACATTACAGAAATTCCTTGAGTAGCCAACTTAATAGACAATAGTAAAGACAGTGAAGTGAAATTGCATTGGATGGATGTAAACTAAATATATCATTCTTTGTTTTATTTATTTATTTATTTATTTATTTATTTATTTTTTTTTTTTGAGGTGGAGTCTCACTCTGTCTCCCAGGCTGAAGTGCAGTGGCGCCATCTTGGCTCACTGCAGGCTCCGCCTCCCGGGGTCACGCCATTCTCCTGCTTCAGCCTCTCCAGTAGCTGGGATTACAGGCGCCCGCCACCACCATGCCTGGCTGATTTTTTTGTATTTTTAGTAAAGACGGGGTTTCACAGTGTTAGTCAGGATGGTCTCGATCTCCTGACCTTGTGATCCGCCTTCCTTGGCCTCCCAAAGTGCTGGGATTACAGGTGTGAGTCACCGTGCCCGGCCTTGTTTTATTTTTGAACATTTTCCAAAACAAAGATGTTTATATTATTTACCTTTCAAATACAAATTATATTTTCAAATATCCTAAATAACTGAATTGTATTTTGTATGCAATATAAAAATGTTTTAAGAAGATATAGAAAAAAATTGGCTTGCATTTTAGTAATATCAGAAAGTTTAAAAGATTGCATTTTGTGTCTATACTGAAAGTACAGTATTATACAAACAACAAAGAATCAGTTTTTTTTCCCTATACAGTCATAGTAGATTGTTTGAAACCATTACTTTTGCCTGTGAAAATTAGTTGTACGTTGTGTATAAAGCATTTGCCTGTTTTTAAAAAACATACGATTATCTGGATGCCAGATAATATTCATAAGAACAAATTTTTAAATTTGACAAAAATTCCATCAATGTTTATACAGCAAATTACAGAGAATTAGTTTGGTTATTTACATTGTTTTGAGTTTCTGTAACAAAAATCCAACAAAGCGTGTTCTTTATTCCTACCCTGACCATTGTAGAAATATCTCTGGAATTGGACATGATGACTTTAGATAATTTTATCAGACAAAACTTATAGTTTAAATAAAATGCAATTTCTGGTGTTACCTTCAAACATCATAAAACTTTTTATATCAGTAAATGTATTTGTTTTGTATGGGGGGTGGTGCGGAGAGAGTGCCCATGTGTTGTAATGCATTATATTTTTATGTGATGCTGTTTGTGCCAGACAGATCAAGGTTCAAATTTCAAAAAGATCACTTTCCAACTCTGTGCCTATCCTTATCCTCTTGAGTCTTTGAAAATCATTTTTTTCTCATTTGTAAAATTATAATAATAATATCTACTTCTCAAGTTTTCTGAAAATTATTGAAAAGTATTTACCTGGAATATAATGGACATATAATGAATTATGTCTTTAACATATACTAATTTTTATTCTTCTAAGTTATGAAATATCACATTTCCCTCCTTTAAACAATTATCTTAATAGTTAAATGTAGAAACAAACTGTTACATATGTGCTGACCTAAAATAGTTTGCATTTGAAACCTCCTAATTGTTCCTAAGTAATTATGAAATCGGTATTCTGTCTCAGTTATAAAGAACCTTTTAGATAATTACTTTATAATTTAATTTGACATGTTTATTCCTAAATGTACTATATATACTGAAGGCATTTTACATCAGGCCTTTTTCACATGTTGAAGCCATATTTTCATTTTTAAATGTTTATGTTCATCTTCACCTAGTATTTCTTTTCTGCAATCTCTGTAAATACATTATAATTCTTACTAATTTGGGGCCAAGAAACTAAAAAATTGAAGGAACTTTTCTTATTTAATCATGATAGAATTAATAAAGTATATACATATTGGATAACTTGATCTTTCTTACAACCTGTGCACCAAATTCAATTGAAGATTGACATATATGCTATGCAAGCTGTATCAAAGACTACTTTTGAGCAGTTCTACTAGAGGACATTTCCAAGGCAGAAAATTGATCAAAGTATTTATTTTCCCTGGATTCTAACACAAAGCAACATCAAATAAATTTGCTTTGCTAGTTTGGTTTTCTTTCATGCTTTGAACTAGAAGTATAATATACTGACTAAGTCTTTGTGTCCTGAAGTAAAATTATGAATCTTTCCTCCAGAATAAACTTAAAGAAACTCATGAATAGTTGAAGAAAACATAGATGAAAGAAGTTTCTTTGCTTCTCTACTTAGTGGCATTTTTGTAATCTTGAATTTATATAGCACTAGCTAGATTATCAAAATATCTCTGATCTCAGTGTACAGAAAGACACAATTTTATGTTTATTTAAACAATGTGAATTTCACATAAAATAAATGAATTAAATTCACATTAAGTGCTCTTTAATTAGTAGTTTATTATAATAAAAAGATCTACAATAAAAATCATGTAGATTTAAAAACATATCAGAACTATCCCAGCAATGATCTGAAGTTTTCATTTAATTTTTTATATGTGAAGAGATATCTCTTAGGGTTTCATTTTTCTTCTTGCAAAGTATTAATATAATCAGTTATCTGATTTAAGAAATGTTACAATTATGAAAGTTACTGCTACAATGATTTGTGTTAAGAATGTATGGCATTTAAATTTGTTATATTAGCACTTAAATTATGTTATTCATATTATTAACATTGTTATAAATATTCTTTTGTTACATTTTAAAAATTATGTATTTGTTTGTAATTGAAAACCCATTGTTATATATATTTATGGGGTACAATGTGATATTTTGAGCCATTTGTATATTGTGGAAAGAGTCAGTCAAGCTGATTAATATATCCATTACTGCACCTACTTATTATTTTGTGATGAGAGCATTAAAAATCTATTCTTTTAGCAATTTTGAAATATGCAATACATTATCGTTAATCATGGTCACCATGTAGTGCAATAGATCACTAAAACTTACTGTCCTAATCTACCTAAAAGATTATATTTCTTGATCAATATCATTCCTTTCCTTGGATTTATCTACCTCTAACCTCCGGTAACCATCCTTCTACTCTCAGTTTCTATGAGATCAACTGTCTAAAAGACCAGTAACAAATAAAGAGGTTGAATTAGTAGTAAAATGTCTCCCATCAAAGAAATGCCCAAGAATTGATGGCTACACTGCTAAATTTTACCAAACATTAAAAAATGAATAATAATCCTTCTCATTCTCTTCCAAATAATTTGAAAAGGAGGGAGTACTTTCAAACTTATTGTACAAAACTAACATTCTCCTGATACCAAAGCCAGAAAAGGACACTACAGGAAAAGGAGACTACAGGTCAATATCCCTGATGAACACAGATGTAAAAATTCTCAACAAAATACTAAAAGAAAATTCAGTAGCACATTAAAAGAAATCAACAAATGTGACACACCTAATTAATAAAGTAATGGGCAAAAAACTGTATTAATATCTATTTTTATGAAAGAGTTAAATGTACTTCTCTTATAATAGTGATTACAGAAAGGATTTAAATCGACTCATAAGATTCCGTGTCATTATCCTCCATGCAACTTTTTAATTACTGGGATAATAATATTCAGCAATTAAATGTGCTTCTTCACTTATCACTTAAAAAATAGCCTGAATCTCTATCGTCTTATATTGGCTATGGGACTTGTATAAGATGACAGATGGTTGGTTGAATTCTAGGCAACACTTTGTGGGGATGATAGAAGACACAAAACTATGTGCATTTCCTATCTTAATTTCCAACTACAGCTACTTATTTAAGGATCTCATGGTGACAATAGAAATAGCTAAAGAAAAATGCTTTGGAATTGGCTAGGGAGCGTCAAGAGCCTGTCCTCACGTAGAGAGTTATGGCAAGCATGGCTTTTTTTGCTAGAACATATGTTCATCCATCTTGTACCCCTAAAAATTATCCTTCAACTTTATTTATGATCTTTCTAAGAAAAATCCAAAATATCCCATGAATATATAATGTTATCATTCATATACTACTTTTTGTTAAAAGAATTAACTGCCTTTATTCATGGTAAACCTGATGAATGAATATATTAAATACAATGATTGGAATCTCTCATGAAGTCAGCATTGGAATGGAAATATCAACTACTTTTCAATCTAACAATCTGTAGCAATAAAATAGTATTGATCAAGGTTCTATAACTTAGGTGAAAAACACAATCCTCAATATACTTTGTTATGAGATTGTATTGAATATTTATGTATTTCCATTCACAGAAAATTTTCCTAACACTTTTTGAGTCAGGGTCTTACTGTACTGTGTAAAGGCATGATCATTGCTCATGGTAGCCTCAAAATCCTAGGCTCAAGTGATCCTCTTACCTCAGTCACCTGGGCAGCTGGGACTTCAGGCACATACCACCACATCTGGATATATATATATGTTTAGATTCAGAGGGTACATGTGCAGCCATTCTACTACTAGGTATTTACTCAAAGGAGAAAAAAAGAAAAAAATATATGTGTATGTATGTGTATATATATGTGTGTGTGTGTGTGTGTGTGTGTGTGTGTGTGTGTATATATATATATAACCAAAAAGACACCTGCACTTGCATTTTTATCACAGCACTATTATCAATAGGAAAGACATGGAATCAACCCATCAACCCAGGTGCCCATCAGTGGTGGACTGAATAAGGGCAATGTGGTAGAAATACATCATGAAATACTGCAGAGCCATAAAAAGAAGGAAGTCATGTCCCCTGCAGCAACACACATGCAGCTGGCGACCACTATTCTAAGTGAATTAATGCAGAAACAGAAAACCAAATACCACATGGTCTTGCTTGTAAGTGGGAGATAACATTGAATACATATGGACATAAAGATAGGAAAAATAGACACTGAGGACTCCAAAACAGGGAGGGAATGGCGGTGGTAAGGTTGGAAAAACTATGTATTTGGTAATAGGTTCACTATTTGGATGATGGGTTCAGCTGAAGTGGGCTAGTTTTTACATTTTTAGAGATGAAATCTTTTTATGTTGCCTAGATTGGTCTCAAGCTCCTTGCCTCACGTGATCCTTCTGCCTGGGCCTCCAAAAGCACTGGAATTACAGGTGTGAGCCCCCATGTCCAGCCCATAACACTTTATTGTATTTTACATGTATAACCTTAATGTCTCTGGATAATTTATAAATGCTTGAAAACATTTGACAAATAGAATGTCCATTTGATTGCTATAGTGACAAAATTTCCAGTTCTTTTTAAAAAAGTTACAACATTCTACATTTGTACTTTATTATTTCTGATAGACTAAAATGGAGATACTCAATAAATAACTGATAGATTGACTTATCAATCTACACATTCTTCATTCATTCAACAATAAAGAGTTTATTTCAGGTGTTTTGGCTACAGTAACAAACAGAACAGAGAAAAATTAATCCTAACTTAGACCTTAACAATCTAGAATGAAGAAGTAGACATAAAAAAGCAAGTAATTTTATACATTACGTAAATGGTCGCAAGAGCTTTGGAGGTAGCGGGTTTGCCTACTGCCTGGAACAGATGGTGGGACTTTTTACTTTATTTCTAATGATCACCAAAAGCAAGATATTTTTAGAGAGAAGTAAACAAGGAGAGGGCTCTTCCTAAAGGCAGCCAGAGTAAGAACATTATGAGAAGACAAAAGCAGACTCAAAGTTTAAGACCAAAAGCAGTGAAGAGTAATGAGCCAGCGCATCTGGAGCAGAGTGAGAAAGGACATTTAGGTAGGGGGTGAAAGACAGGTAGTGGTGGACAAATCTTGTCAGGTTTGATTGCCATTGAAAAGATAATGGTTTTAACTGTGAAACAATGTGAAGGCTGTGGACAGTTTTAAGCCATTAAGCAACAGTATCTTCTTTCGTTTTTTAAGTATCACCGTCTGCTATATTGTAAGTAGACTGAAGATTGGTATGTCGAGAACAGAAGCAGGATATGCAATTAGTGCTTATAAAATTCTATTGAGGACATGATGGTGACTTGGGTTGTGTAAGAGATGAAATGTGGCTGTGTTTGCAGGATTCAGTGTGCATTAGATGTGGGGTCATAGGGGAAAGAATGAAGTCAAGAATGACTTCAAGACTTTTGGACTGAGCAACCAAGAAATAGAAGTCAGATTTCAGGTTTGAAAGAGGAGGAATCCTCCCTTAGGTTTTTAACATGTTCACATGGGTGCCTACTACATATTATAAAAGCAGAGTGTTAAGGTAGCATCTAGAATTACACCGAAAGTCCAGGAGAGAGGTTCAAGCAGGTAATATAAATAAGTTTTCATCGATGTATAGATGCTATTTAAAATGTATTACTACAAGTGATCACTTGGAATGTTAGTGGAACTACAAAAGAAAAGAAAACCAAGGACTTCTCAGGATATAACAAAACTAAGAGACCAGCAAGATGATAAAAAACAGGGTGAGAAGCATTAGCCAGGGAGACTGTAGGAGTATCAGAATGAATCTAGGTAACTGAGCCACATTTTACATTAATACAAAAATTAAATCCCCTGAGTTACCATTTCTTTGTGCATAACAGAAACTAATCTGAAAGCATACTTAGAGAGAATACTGTGAAAACCTGTGTTCCCAGAAAAGTGGTGGCTTTTTAGAATACATATTGCTCCATTTCAAATAATCATTTTTTGAAAAAAATTCTAAAAATCCTTATAAATAAAGTTAAATATATCATTTATGCAAAGAAAAACAAAAATCAACTAGTACTGGGGGATAGTTGGCAACTCACAGAATAAAAACATGACCTAAAAACGTAAATACTTAACAACAACAAAACAACAACAGCAACCTGTAAATAGCTTTCCTTGATTCACATACCTACCCTAACCTAGAGTGGGAGGGCATGTCATAGTTACTAATAGTAATAGTAGATTCTTCAAAGAAAAATCAGGTTAACATGATCAAATGTATGTGAATTGGATTTTAATATTATTCTCAATTGTCTTTGATAATTTTTTCTCCCACATTGTCTTTTTCCTCCCCTTCTAGGACAGCTATAATTAAGAATCAAAACCTCTTAAAACTAGAACCAAATGTTTTTGCAAATAATTTGTATCTCACTAATTTTTCAGCTCTATAATCCAAAACAATAAATTTTATCTTCTAGACGAAATGTTGTCTATAGGAATTCTAATTATTAACGTACTATTTTAAGTTTGCAACAAAAATGTTTATTTTCCTGAAGTTATTTTATATTCAAGGCAAGTCTATTCCATATTTAGAACTGAAATCTTCTCTGCAAATTCTCTGACTGTAATAATAAAATGTTTCCACAATTTTTAGATGTTCTTTTTTATGTCTTAGCTTTTCTCTTTTCCACTATTAGCCTCAAATATCTCACAATCTTTGGTTATCTAATCACAATTCTGGATGAAGTTACTTGGAGGTGGTAGTTAAATGTTTCCTCTGAATTTGTATAGTTTCTTGAATTTAGAAATTTGAATATATTTCAGTTAGTTGAAATACACTAATTTCTGTTAACATGAAAGTATGTTGAGCAGGAAGAAAGGTTAGCAGCATACAGAATGTATACAAAAGTATTTATAAAATACTTACATATGATATAACTATATAAATAAAATGCACATATATATACTGAAAATATACTCTTCAAAAAAAAACAATATCCAATGCCATTGGCATCTTCTGGGTGCGACTTGTAAATGTAACTACTTTCTTCTCTTCACAGGTAATATGTACATTAAAGTTTATTTTTGTCATTCATGTGCCTTCTTAATAGTTATAACTTATATGTATGAAACCCTACATGTGGTTTGGTTTACATATTTTCAAATTATAAATACAATACAATATTTATTCTGCCATCATTTGCCTGCTTTCTGTCTTCTCCAAGATGTATATTTGTGAAATTCATAATGTTTACATTTGTATACCTAGTTCAGCAGTTCGCGAACTATGGCCAATGGACCAAATCAGATTAGCAAAAGCTTTTGTTTTACAGTCTTTTAGTTCATGTTTTAAATATCAAAGTTTTGTTTTGTTTTATTTATTTATTTTTTAAATAAGTATGTATGAAAGAGAATATGCATGATGCTCAAAGACTAAAATAGATGCTATCTGGCACTTTAGTAGAAAAGCTTGCCAAACCCTGCTCTACTTCATTCTTACCTATCTCCAACTTACCCATGAGGTCTTTACCAACCTCCCAACTTCATTTGTAAAACTTCCACAAACATTCTCTATTTCCTGCTGCAAATCTTTCTCTACAGCAATGATTATCATTTCATATACTGCAGCTTAGTAATCAATCTTATCAAATCATATAATTTATATATTGATTCTGTGGCCTTGGTGGAAATTTCATTATCTACAGGCTATTTTGCTTTGTTTCATTTTGTTGTTGCTTTGCTGTTGCAAAATCTTGTGTATTTACTGACAAATCTATAAAATAATATTTCTTAAAAATAAAATATGGGGTATTTACATAATATGTATTTTCATTTTTATTAGACTCCAACATGATTACACAAATTGCACTCTATTAAATTGTATAAGTATTTTCATTCCTACATATCCCAGCCATCATTTAGAATATAGTTGCAGTAAACATGTATTTCATCGTGGTTCTTATTTTCACTTCCCAGATTAATAATGAGATCAAATATCTCTTCATATCTATTGGATGTCATGCTCTCATGTCTCTAAAATGCCTGTTCATATCTCTTGCCTATAAGTCTATTAATTTTTTTCATTGTTTTTTGCTTCTTTATACATTTTGGAATATTAATCCTCTGTAAGCTATTTTTATTGCAAATATCTCCTCCATTTTCTGACATCTCTTACAATTTATTGTTTTCTCGCCAAACCTATATTGTTAATTTGAATGTTGTAAAATTAATAATTTCCTTTATGATTTTATATTTTTATATTTTTTAAATCAATTTAAAAATCATTTCCTGGCCTGGCGCGGTGGCTCAAGCCTGTAATCCCAGCACTTTGGGAGGCCGAGACGGGCGGATCACGAGGTCAGGAGATCGAGACCATCCTGGTTAATACGGTGGAACCC
The DNA here is from genome assembly GCF_002776525.5 of Piliocolobus tephrosceles. Lineage (NCBI taxonomy): Eukaryota > Metazoa > Chordata > Mammalia > Primates > Cercopithecidae > Piliocolobus > Piliocolobus tephrosceles. The sequence continues at coordinate 54,326,560 of NC_045436.1, forward strand.
CTTCTCTACTAAAAAATACAAAAAACTAGCCGGGCGACGAGGCAGGCGTCTGTAGTCCCAGCTACTTGGGAGGCTGAGGCAGGAGAATGGCGTGAACCCAGGAAGCGGAGCTTGCAGTGAGCTGAGATTCGGTCACTGCACTCCAGTCTGGGCGACAGAGCGAGACTACGTCTCAAGAAAAAAAAAAAAAAAAAAATCATTTCCCAATCTCAGTGAAGAGCTATTTGCCTATTAAACTGTTCTTACACGAGTTTTAATTGAGTGTTGCATCTGGTATGAGATGGAAATCTAATTTAATATTTTTTCTCTGGGCAAACAACCCATCTATTGGAATATTTTTCTATTCTTCTGACAATAGCACATTATATTGATATCTGCAATTTTTTGCTGTCTTGATATCATAAAATGTACTTTGCCTTTTGTCTACCCACACTTGTCTAACTATATCTTTGCTGGTTATTTGTTCTTTCATATAAATTTTAAAATTAGCTTGTTAATTTTCTTATAAATTTCTGTTAAATTTTTTGATAGAATTAAATCAAATGTGTTGGTCTAATCTTATATATGGTTGGTTTTATTGTTACTTTTCCTATCTATATCTATAAGATATCTCTAAACTTTATTTCCTTTTATATTACCTTATGCCTTTTTCTTCACCATCAAGTACCCTAAAGACACTTTCATATCAAAATTGCCTTTTTCTCCCAAAATAATGCCTCCCCCAACTGCCACCACATCCAATTAGTCAGGGCATCATGTTGGAAATACTGTAATATAATTGAAAAATGTCCAGAATCTGACTCTTTCTCACTATCTTTGTTGCTACAATCACATCGAAATTGTTGCAAATTGTTGCCATTTAAACTATCTCCCTCTTCCGCCTTTGAATCTATATGTTAAAATTACCTCAGATCATGGCCACTCCATTAATCTAAATCTCTTAATGGCTTCTCTTCTCACCCAAAATAAGACTCAGAGACATTAAAATGAACGACATTGTCCTATAACATTACATGCTATTACTATTCTGATCTTTTATCTACTGCTCTTCTCTTCTTTCAGTGTGTTCCAGCACTCTGGCCTCCTGTACAATTCTGCCTCAGGACCTTTGCTTATGCATGTCTCTCTGCCTTGGATGTTCTAGCTTTTACATCCTTCAACCTTATTTCACCTTTTACATTAGGTCTTTACTGACCACCCCATTTCATTTGTAAAACCTCCACAAATGTTCTCTATTTCTTGCCACTAACCTATCTTTCTCCACAGCACTTATTATCATTTTATTTACTATATATTTGTTGATTTATTTTATTAAATAGAATATGAAAAGGTAAAGCCAGAAATTTATATATATATATATATATATATTTTACTGTTCACTATCAACTCCAGCACAATTCTGAGCATAGAAGAGAAGCCCCATGAATATTTATTGAATGTACGAATGAATAAATGAGCTCACAAAGATAGAAGTAAAGATATGAATATATGAATATTCTAAACACTTTGAAATCCTATCAATAAGCATTATCCTGGCAAAGAGACAAAATATGGCATTTACCTTTCATCAACATTTGTGCATAGAGTCAATAACAAATATATTTTAGATGAACAGAAAAACTTTAGTACAACTTACACAGTAAATTGAATTTCAGGAGGACTGTGATAGTGTGGTGACAAAGTACATCCTCCACTATTGTATTTTAACTTCTCTTTTCACTTAATTTACTAAAGTAACTAGGTGTTTCTGGCTATAGAATATATTTATGCTTATGTAGAGAGAGCTTTACCTTTTTATTTTCTTTTGTCTTTTAATTTCCCCTTGTTTCTTAAGTCTCATCTTTCTCTTCTGAGATAATGAACCTAATCTGTTTATCTTACAGTACAGGAGTGAGTTCTATTGATTAAAAAAATATTATTTTTATTATACAAGGTAATCCAAGTCTGAATCTGCGTTCTTTATCTTTCTAAATTTCATATTTTCTAATAGTTATTCTGAAACGTACATTTGTTTTTTTCCACAAATTATTTTAAAACAATTGAGTGTTTCATTAAACATAAAACTATTGCAGGGTACCCATTATGGTAATAAAACAACAAAACCCTTGAGGAATAATTCTAGACACACATAAAATAGTCAAGTCACTGACTTTAGCCTAGCTGATACAATTTTAAGTCTTTACCATTCTAAAAGTTTTCTTTCTGAAAAAAAGGCAATATATGAGAGCATGTTCTAGTCAAAAATACATAATTTCAACCTGCCTTTTTCACACAGTTCATTGGAAGAAAAGGCACAGCTTAAGAGCTACCACTGCAAACACCTGTACTATAAAATGATATAGCAGCTAGAACTACAGATGGCTTATTATGTCAGCAATTGGACTTACTGAAACTGAAAACAGAAGTTTTCAGTTTGTTTGTATAAACATTTGTACAATAAGAATGGCTGTGATAATGAGCTAACAATTACAGAACACTTGCTTTGTTCAAGCACTGTCCTAAGCACCTTAAATATATTTGCTTTTTATTACATACTTTTAAAATCAAACTAATATTATCCCATTTTTCACAAATGAGAAGCCTGAAGCTTAAGAGGGTAAATGAATGACTGATCATTGTCGAGCTAGTAAATGCTAGAGCCAGAAATCGAAGTGAAGTATTTCTGCTCATCGTAACCACTGTGTATTGTTGGTTCTCTGATATAAAGATTCCACCATTAGCAAAAGAAAAAGATGGGGAGTGAAATCCCAAATGTCCAACAATAATGTAATATTGTACTTAGAAAATAAAAGGAAAGTCTGGAAATGATCAGAATTGTAACATTTCTCTTATTTTCACCATACTAATTTTTTTTTTCCCAGTATCTCAAGGAGAGAGATTGGAGTTAATAATACTAAAAATACATAGTGTATTATTTAAAGGCAAATGTTTGAAAACCGTTTTCATAATGTGACCTAGTTATACTTTATAAACACTTGCATCAAATAAACTTTCTCTAGAATTTTAATTACAAACTAAATTCATATTTTGTCAAGAGTATGCAGGTTAGAAAAGAACATCTTTAAGCCAGACACAATGGTGCGTGCCTGTAATTCCAGTTACTCAGGAGGCTGAGGCAAGAGGATCCCTGGGGCCCAGGACTTTGAGGCTACAGTATACTATGATCACACCTGTGAATACCCACTGAACTCCAGCCTGGGCAACACAGTGAGATTCCATTTATGATTTTTTTTTTTTTTTCTAAAGAAAGTGTAAAGAAACAAGTTTTAGAGCATTTTTCCAGAGAAAGTCAATCTTAATGTTGTTATGTCAAATTGAATTATTTTAATCAAACAAAAAGAAAACACTGGGCTAGTAAAAAGCTGCCATTTTACACTAAAATCACCTATTGCTTAAAGGGTCACAAATTTGAACATAAACATACAGAAATATTATGTAGATTATTATAAATTCTTAAATAGTTTAATTTATGAATGCAAAAGCCATATATTAGTATAGATAATTTTTCTAAGGTTTGTGAGTTTTTATTGTCTAGTTTAGTGGTCATAGTAAGAGATGATGTAACTCTTAGTCTGGGGAGATGCTTGGATGCTACTCACACCTAGTAGGTAGAGGCCAGGCATGATATTCTACACTACACAAGATAGACTCCCCCATTAAATAATTGTCAGGCCAAAATTTCAGTAGTTCTGAGCTTTAAAAAGCCCTAGTCTAGTTGAATAAAACAACATTTTTCTTGCAATATGAGTCATCTGAGTTGAGTGAATCTTGTAAAAAGAGGTCTGAAGTGAAATTTTGTATTAACATTGTATCTTATAGAGAAGGATTCCATTTGCAGAAGCAGAACAGAATCACAAAAGGTTTATATGTCTAACACTCTATGTTTAAATATATATAAAAAAATTTATAGTCGAGATAAATACATTATTTTATGACACAGGCAATAATATAATTTGTTTTGAATAATATATACTTTCTTAAGTTAACTTTTAAAAATTGACATAAAGACCAAAACAACTCAATAAGAGAAGCAGCTGCCATAAATCATTAGCATCTTAATTTTTATGCGTTAATTTCTATACACATTTTCAACTTTTACCCTGTTTAAAACTTATGTCATAATGAATTCAACTGTGCTACATTGTTTTGTCTCATAAATAATTCTGTTATTTTAAAGGGCAGAAAGACAATTTTCAGTGTTTTGTTGCCAGCAATGGAAAGAACTATGCAAGAAAATTAGCATTAATATACTAAAGACACATTATTTTTGAAGTTTTATTAAATACTAGGTGCTAAGACATATTGTTCTGTACATCATTTCCTATAATTATGATGACTTATTAATTAAAGGATTGGATGAGCTTCAAATATCATGAGAGCAAACAGTGGAAAATGGACTTTTGTCTTGTTATCAACATTTATCCATAGAGATTGTGCACATAACAAGTAGCAAATATTTTGAAAACTGTTAAATGAGTCATCTATCTAATCCTGAAGTTTTCAAACAGTTGATCAGAGCTCAGTGGGTCACTACATTGAAGAAGTGAATGGGGACTAAGTACAAAAGCTTGGGTCCCTCCAATCCTGCCCAACTAGGGATGATTTGTTTTTGTCTGTTTGTTTGTTTGTTTTTTTGAGAGAAGTCTCACTCTTGTCCCTCAGGCTTGAGTGCAACGGCTTGATCTAGGCTCACTTCAACCTCCACCTCCTGGGTTCAAATGATTCTCCTGTCTCTGCCTCCCAAGCAGATTTGCTTTTTATCTGTTGAAATACTAATTCATTCAAAGACACAGTGTGGAAATTCTAGGCTCTGGAAAATCAGTACTAGCAAACATTTTGTAAATAAAAGAAATTTCAAATTTGATGTATTCATCCAAATGTTAGAATTGTGTTCAAGATGACATAATAAGGTAAGTCTGGTATTAGAACCCAAGCTTTTGACTCTTATTCCTGCTCTTTTGAAATTCATTCAAATCTACCACGAATAGAAGTGATTTCATCATTGTGACTCTTTAAAACTAAATGCAAAACAAATATTACTTAATTTATTGATTGATTTCCGACTTTTTGCAGGGCATTTTTCTAGATATAAAGACATAAATCATTGCGTCTATGTATATATATTGTGTACATCCTGCATGAGAGATAAGGCAAGCATACAACATATGTAATGCAAAAAAGAGGAATAAATAATGCTATGAGGTAAATGCACAGAATATGCCCCATAAAGGAATAATATAAGGTTACAGGATGTCAACATTATTTAGTTAGATTTGATACATATACCCACAATCTTTGAACCAAATCTTAAATGATGGTTAATTTTCTGGCAATAAGTTGAGGAAAATGTTCTTCCTTAAAACTTCAAAAATAAAATAAAAAATATTTAAAGTACAGTAAGTAGACAAAACCACTGAAAATGAGTATTACCTTGAAAATTACATTTTCAGTAGTGTGGAAATAAAAATGTTAAAAGAAAGAATTAAAAACTTGAAAGCCGTGTTACTTAGGTATGAGTTTTGAAATTATTAATATTTTAGGATTCCATTAACTAGGTACATTGGGAGTCAATATGTTATATGGGTGCTCACTTTAATGATTACCTAAAACAACGTTCTTATGAAATATATGTTATGGGACTTATGGATGATTGAATTATATGATGTTTTCTATCTTAGAAATTTCAGAAAGATATATGCGATGCTTAACATTGACAATAGCCCGCATTAGAGAGCATTAATGTTGTGCTATGAAAGTTTTCACAAATGAAGAGGGCAGACTGTATACCAGGGGAGCTACTGCTAAATTGAACGTTAAAGAGTGTGCTCTAAATAGTACACACTTAGGCCCACACATTTTTTAAATCTCACTTTTCTAAATTTGAGAAATTATGAACATTGGCGGAGGAGGAGTCAACATTCAGTATTGTTTTATTCAAATTCAGCAGCTCTTGTTTGTTTGTTGGTTGGTCTTCCCAAGACAAATTATCTCGTTACGTTTGTTACAGATTCTGTATCTGCAGCATATGCACCCGAGGCATAAAGAAAGCTGGGAAATTTCTAGAATCTCTCTTTCTCGGGCACTCTTTCTTGGCTACAAAAAGAAAAAGCTAGTAAATTGGAATCTTTCTCTTGAACTTTTCAAATTGTTTTTGGAGTAGATGTATCCCTCTCCTCCTGTTTGCAACGCATGAAATGAGTGACCGAAGATGTCTGTACTTTAAGGAGAAAACGGTTGAAGGTAAATAGAGCCACCTGTAGAGTGAAAAGGAAAGACACAGATGTGGAGAGATTCCTAGGCAATTCTAGTTTCCAACTATCACTGCTCTTCTTTATGTTTTGTTTGCTTGTTTCAGTGACTCATTTGAGTCTACAATATATGCAGTATACATATTAAGAATCGGTTGTTTGGATTAAGCTTTTGCAAGGGTTGTTTCTTCATCTTGTGCTTCAATAAAATAATTTTTTTTGACACTTTTTGACTTTTCATAGCTGTGAGTCTCCGTTAACAGCTACATGGGAATTACGCAGGTAGAAAATTATGAAGCCAGCAAAGAGGGTAAATTACTAAGGTAAGGGAAAAAGTGATTCATTATTGTTCTGTTTTATTAAGTTGTATATGTATGCAAGCATTTTGTGAAGTTATGCAAATGAATACTCAGATTGTAGAATCACAGAATCAAGTAATGTTAAAACCAAAGGCAACATATGGGAACATGTACTCTAAGTCCACAATTTTACCAGAAAGAAAAAGATAAAATATTTAAACAAGATTTCCTAAGCTAAGTCACACAGAATAATAGAGAAAATGGAAAAATCAAATAACATAAAAAAATAGTAACCTCTGAAGAGATTAATGAGTTGGTAAATTAATATCTTTTGGATTAAGGAAGAGGGAAGTACACATGGTACCTTGCAGATCTAAACATATTGAAACACAATATTCCTTGGTCTTTTAGTATAAGTAAAACTAATTTCTTAGCATCACATATATTCATAATTTATTTTCCAGTTTCTTTCATTTGATATTTTTCACAAATATAATTTAGTACCTTATTCTTCAATATCTGGGCTCTAAAAATTAGTAGATTTTGATAAACCACATTTTGAATTACTAACTGCTGGACAATAATTTGTGTATTGATGCTTACATTTTTGAAATTTTCACCTAAATGAAAATCTATTATTTCTTTACATTTATCATTTATTTTAACTTTTCTTAATATAAATATATCTTGGCCTATAACGTTTTATAAGCAAAAGTGATACATTACTTAATATTTTTATAATCTTAAACTTATTTTGAAAATAAGAGAAATGTGAACGTTTCATGTTGAAAACTGACAGTAAACATTTTAAAAATCCCTGGAATATCAGGGCAAATATGCTTAATGTACACTAACAAAAATAAAGAGTGTTGTAAATATATTTTACATGGAGGAGCTGGTAATCTTTTCCTGTTCTCCAAAACATCTAGGATAGCCTAGTCTTGTTTCTATGTTCTAAAAATATATTAAAATCGGCAATACTTATGTATATAGATTATAGAATCTAAAGTTTTCAAAGTAGTTTTATTTCAGGAAGTGGGCATCAGCATGATGATTTCTCTTCTTTAGTCATTCATTTATTGATTTACCCAGCGATTGTGTGTCTAGTATTATTCTGAGCCCCAGCTATGGAAGCAAAGAGAGGACATACCCTTATTGCTTTATTTTTTATCAAGCTTAAAAGCTAGCATCACAAAGGGAAGTATATTAAGCACGGGGAATGCATAAAAGTGGCAGCAGTCTGGTCTAGAATAAATCAGGCAAGACTGTCTGTGAAGGTGATCACTAAATTCATAATTCAAGGAAAGTAGTTTGGCAAGCAAGAGTGGAGGAGGAGAACTAATAGAAGACAGAGGAGTTACACAAATAATGGTCCATTTAGAAACACCTTGCTGGAAATTGATTTAAAAGGTAATGTGAGACAGCTGAGAAGCTAGAACATATACAAACTGAAGTCGCTAACGGAGAAGTAATAGGTCTGTAAAAATAAATAATCTGGTAAGCAAGACAGTCAGGGACCACATACTGAAGTTTCTGTAAACAATAAAGAAGAAATATAGACTAATCTAGGATTGTAGAATGATTAGGTTTGTGTTCTGAGAAAAATAATGAACATGCATCTGAAGTTGATATTCATAATTCACAAAATAGCTCCCTCTTTTATCATAAATTATTTGTTTCTGTATCAGTTCATAATTTTGAATTGTGCCTAACACAGTTTGCATGTTATGTTTGAGTTTTAAAATTGTGTCTAAATCCTATAGAGGACATGAGAGTTTGGTCTAAATCCTTTGGAGAATTCTATAGGGGAATTTCTTCTCTGAGACTCATTCCATACTTTTGAATTCGATGGAGCTCCTCTTTTTGGCCTTTTGTTTAGAAAGTTGGGTCTTTAGTTACCCCAGTCTTCTGCACAATTCCACAACTGTGTTCATTGCTGAGTAGAAGCAACGGGAGGACAAATCATATATGGACCAGGCTGACCCTTCCCTATTGGACCTACAGCTGCACAGAGCATAGAGAAAGCAGCCCTTTCAGCAGGAGTCTGAGTTATGAGAACTTCCGTTGCCAGTTTCTGCCATGACTATCACTAGACGTTTGAGCAGTGAAGTACAGGGGATGAGAAAAAAAAAAAAAAAAAAAGATAAAAGAAAAGCATGGAATTTCCACCCTACCTCTGAAATTTATGTATTCCTTTTCTGTATAACAGGCAAGCTAGGGGTATTCCTTCAGAGTTTCTAAGATCTGTGCTTCAGTGCTCAATTCCTGGTTTCCTGTGCAATGATTTCAGGATGGAGTTGGGGGAAGATGTGACTGTGGTAAATTCATATAATTTGCCATGCTAATTGAGTTCTGCTCTTCTTCCCCATCAACCTGCTGCAATTTACCTTTCAGAGCTCATGAATAACTGTTCCATGCATTCATTTCATATTCTATAGCTGTAAGATTTGTGTCTTATGTACATTATTATCCACATGGAGTTGGATACAGATACCCAATGATAATGGCAACATTTGTTGAAAGACCATTCTTCCTTGATTTAAAAGCCTTTGCTCCTTTGTCAAAGATCTGGTTTGCCTTTCTTACATAATTGTATGTATATATTTCTGGGTTCTCTCTCTGCTCTATTGATCGATGTGTCTATTCTTTTGCAAAAATAACTCCATCTTCATTGCTGTAGCTTTATAATAGGTCTTGTACTCAGGTAGTGTTTGCTCTTCAGCTTTATTCTTCTTCAATATTGTGTTTGCTACTCTCCCTCTCCATATAAGCTTTTGAAAATATTTGTTTATTTCCACAAAATTACTTCCTGGGATTTTTATCAACATTGCGTTAAAGAAATAGATAAATTTTGGAATAATTGACAACTTAAAATATATTTTTCAACCCATGCATACAGAATTTCTTTTTATTTAGATTATCTTTGATTTCTCTCATCAGAGTTTTATAGTTTTATTTTTATATATTTACCCAGTATATATTTTGTGAGATTTGTACAGCTACTTTATCTTTTAGTGCTATTTCAAGTGACATCATGCTTCTAATTTCAAATTGCAATTGTCTAATACTGATACATGCAAAATAAGGTTTATAATTTAGTGTTTAGTAGAGAAAACACATCACAAACAATGTGTATGGTACAAGGATAAATGCCTCTTAGACATGTGAAATATGAAAAAATATTTCTTACAAAATAACATTTGTTCCACGTGACATATCAGTAGGCATTCAACACTGTTCAAAAGTCACTCACTTCAGTTTCTTACCTTTGGCGGCAAGTGGATATAGAACCATAGTCTTTCATGTTTCACAATCTTGAAGAAGTGTATGAGAGGGAAGGGGTGCATAGTTCACAAGGAGTTTTTAAAAATTCAAGAGAAGAGTGTCAAAATCATTTCAGGGTACTATAAATTACCATAAATTGGGTAACTTAAACAACAAGTATTTCTTTTTTATTATTCTGGAGACTGGAAAGTCAAAGATGAAGGTGCCAGGAGATCTGTTGTTTAGTGATGACTTGCTTCATGGTTAGGGAATTGCTATCTTCCTGTTATACCCTTACATGGTAGGAAAAGAGATAGTTCTCTGATATCTTATAAGGACACTAATACTATTAGTAAGGGCACCACCCTCATGATGCAATTACTTTCCAAAGGCCCCACTCCCAAATACCATCACACTGGGATTAGTGTTTCAACATATGGATCTGCAGGAAAAGGGTAGGAGGGACACCAACTCCAAGCCATTGCCTTCTGCCCTGGCCCCTCAAAACTCATGTTCTTCTCACATGCAAAATGCAATTATTCCATCTTAATAGTTTTCAAAGTCTTAACTTGTTCCAGCATCAGCTGTAAGATCAAAGTCCAACATCTCATCTAAATACCATCTAAATGAAATATGGTTGAAACATGAGATTTGACTCATCCTGAGGCAAAATTTCTTTCTAGCTGTGAACCTGTGGAACCAAGCAAGTTAGGAACTTCCAAAAAAACGATGGTAGGACAGGCATAGGATAGACATTCTCATTCTAAAAGGGAGAAACAGAAAAGAAAGAAAAAAAAAAAAAAATGAATAACAAGTCCCAAGCAAGTCTAACACCTAACAAGGCAAACTCCATGAGATCTTTTGCCTCAGGAATATCCATCTTTGGCTAGATTATTTGCCTCCTATGCCACTGGCATGGTGGGTCCACCTTCCAGATTCCCTAGGGCAGAATTTCCACCTTGTAAACTCACTGAGGTGAGATTCTGCCACTAGCACTCTGATAGACAGGGTTTCAGCCCTGACAGCTTTGGGTGATCCCGCCCTGTGCCATTGGGTGGTGATTCTGGCCCCTTGAAAGCAGGGTTATTGTTTTCCCTCCTTTGTGAAATCTAAGAGGCAACTTGATTATCTCTGAATTGCCTTCAAGATCCTTTTTACTTTGTCATGAAAAATAGAGTCCACTTCCAACTAAATAGCTTTACAGCCCTCTTATAAAATCTAAGGCAGACAACATTCTTTCATTCCTACCCTCTTTTCCCTTTAGGTCAAGCTAACAATTTTCCTGCTGCGGTGGCTGATTAAGTCTATGATTCACACCACACCAATATTTTTATCAAAGGGATGCTTTCTTACTTTTTACAATATAGACAGGCTGAGAATTTTCTGAATCTTTTAAGTTCTAGTTTATTTTGGCTTAGTGATTTTATATTCAAGTCATACCTCTCTCTGTGCGTTTTACTTTAAGCAGTCAAGAAGAACAAAGACAGTTTTTCAACACTTTGCTTAGTAGTTTCTTCAGCAGAATATCCACTTTCATTTCTCACAATCTCTACTTTCACAAAACACTAGAAAATGAACACATTTCAGCCAATTTCTTTGCCACTTAACAAAGTTTGCCTTTCTTACAGTTTCTAATACCGTGTTTCTCAATTCTATCGGAGACCTAATCAGAATGACCTTTATCATTCATATATTTACCAATATTCTGTTCATTATTACTTAGGTATTCTCTGAGAAGATGGAGGCCTTCTCTCCAACTATCCTCTTTTTTCTCTGAGCCTTCACTGGAATTATTTTTAAAAAGCCCTTCACAACAATCTTGGCTTATTTTTGAATGTACTTCAGAACACTTTCCACCTCTACCTAACACCCAGCTCCAAAGCTACTTCTATATTTTTACATGTTTGTTACAGCAGCATACTCACTTCTTGGTATGCTTCTGTCTTAGTTTGGGTTGCTATAACCCATGGTTATATTATCATGGACTAAGTATAATAGCTTAAGCAACAAATATTTATTTCTTCTAGTTCTGGAGCCTGGAAGCTCAAGATCTAGTTGCTGGTACAAGCAGTATCTGGTGAAGGCTCATGTACTGGATTGCAAATGGTGGTCTTCCCATTGTATTATCACATGGCAGAAAGAGACTGAGCTAGCTCTCTGGAATCTTACAAGTACACTAAAAACATTCATAAAAGCTTTGTCCTCATGACCTAATTACTTCCCAAAGTTCCTCCCTCCAAATGCTATCACATTGGTGTTAGGATTTCAACATATGGATTTGGGTGGAGACACAATGAGTTCATTATAAATGTTTAAGGCAAGTTTCTATTGCATCACCAAATTATCACTGAAAGAACATTCACACATGCATCTGCCTCTGAAATCCTGGAAATGTGGGGAGGCAGTACTCCTGTCAGAATATTCTGTGTTATATTTTGCTTTGGTTGTGTGTCTTTTATTATTACTTAATCTTAAACTCACTAACAACATACATTATCATTTTATGTCAATAAAATCCAATAAAATCAGAGTCCTATAGGGAGAACATTTTCTATATGTAGATTGAAAGTATATTCCAAAGGTAAATTCAAACTATTGAGAATTGTTAAACATAGGAGTATTTTGGAGGGGTAAACATGAATTACTTTTACATATTATTTAGTATACTTGATACTTGTAGCTATTCACAAGAAGAATATAACACATTGTGTTTTCTACAATGCAGAAAAAAATGTGAAATAAAATTATTTGCATATTATTAAGTAAAACAAGATTGTGTAATGAAATGTAAAATGTAAAAGAAAGAAAGAGAAAGAAAAAGAAAGAAAAGAGGAAAGAAGGAAAGAAAGAAAGAGAGAGAGAGAAAGAAAAGAAAGAAAAGAAAGAAAGAAGGAAAGAAGGAAGGAAAGAAAGAGAAAGAAAAAGGAAGGAAGGAGGGAGGGAAGAAAGGAAGGAAAGAAAGAAGGGAGAGAGGGAGGGAGGGAGGAATAGAGAGAGAGAAAGCAAGCAAGCAGGCAAGAAAGCAAGCAAGCAAGAAAACAGTGTTTGCCAGGGTTTCAAGAGAGGGGAGGAAGGCTGAATGAAGGAAACACAGAGATTATTTTATGGCAGTGAAAGTATTCTTTTTGTTACTGAAATGGTAGTTACATGACAGTGTACGTTTATCAAAACCCATAGAATTTCACAGCATAAAGAGTGAACCTTAAGGTATGCAAATTGTGACAACAGCCTTTAGGAGATCAGGAGAACCTAGGATAGATGCAGGCTATTACAAATCAGCTTCACTGTATTACACGTGTATGGATCAGTCTCATTAAAATGTGTGGCAGGAAGTCACTGACCTAAATAATTTTGGAAATCGGTATAGTCTGTAAGACTAAAAGCAAAAAATAAAAATAAAAACTGTAAATGCATGGTGTAGTGTGAGAGCCAATTTTCTCACTGTTAGCATGGAAAGTTGCAGATGAGCAAAGAGAGAATAGAATGATCCACGTAGTAATGAATTAGAGTCAGAGACATCAGTTTTCTCATATTTAGCTTGTTTTAGCTCAATATAGACATGGACGGTTACATGTAAAAATATTTATGGACACATGTATATAAATGAGTTAGTGTACACATATATTTCCTTGCTCTATCAGCTGAGAGAGCCTAAAAGAATGACACCTCAGTAGCATCAAGTACACCTAGATCTTGGGTGATAATACCAGTCACCAATAAAAGAAAATAGGGTTCCTGGGAGAAGTGGCTGATTCTAGTACTGGAGAAGAAAATATACTAGATGATTCCAGAGTGTCTTTTATTCCAAAATGTAAGGAAATACCCTTCAGCCCCCCAAAACCCCATATAATGGTTTTATGTGGAAAGGACATAGCCAACTGACAGAGCTCCAAATGTCTAAAGTAGTAACAATTTGAGCAAGAAAATAAAGTAGTATTGGACTATAACACAAAGGATAAAACAAGTATTCATGAGTCCATTATTATAAACAGATAATTAAATTAGTACATAAATGGGAGAGAGGAGACAAATGCTCCTGTGCAGAAAAGTTCCAAAATATTTAGGTAATTATTCTGCTCTCAGCGAGGGAGTAGAACTTCCTGCTCTTTAATGTTGGCTGCACATAATGACTTCCTTCCAAAGAGAAGGAAAGTGGGGAGAAAAATGCTGTTTTTGCCATGGATTAACCTGAGAAATACTACCTCAGTCAGATGATCACGGATATATCAGCAGTAATAGGTCATGTTAATAATTTGTGCTCTCCATATGAGGTGATGACAAAGGCAATCTACTTCCATGATCTTCCTCCCAAAAACAAAATCCCCAGTCTAATCATACAAAAACATTTAAAAAATCAATCGAGGTACATTTTACAAAATACCTGAACAATATTCCTCAAAACTCTCAAGATCATAAAAAACAAGGAAAATCTAAGAAACTGACACAGTCAAGGGTAACCTAAGAAGGCATAAATATGAACCGCATTATGTTTTTCTGGACTATATCCTGGAACAGAAAAAAATTAGTTAAAACTAGGTAAATACGAATGGATTTCACCATGCATTTTGGTTAATAATGTATCAATATTAGCTTATTAATTGCAACAATGATAACAGACCGTGTAATATATTAATATCGGGGGAAACTGGATGTGAGGTAAGAGGGCATTCTAGTGCCAAAAGGTTTTGCTAAACTTATAATTGCTATAAAATTAGAAATATATTTAATTTTGCTTATATGGAAATACACTAGAAGCAAAGATAGATACTGGATAGGCCATACTATCATTTCATCTTTATTTTTATTATTATAGGATTGTTGTGAATAGTGGCACTGATAAACACTCCAATAACATTTTTACTTAAAAATAAACAATCTTATCTTTCTTCATTACCAATATGAAGAGTGTATGTGTGGGTGTGTGAGTGTATGTGTGCATATATCATAATTATAAAAAGTGGAATAGAAAATTACCATAACATTGATAATTCTAGAGACTATTTATAATTTTTTTAGATATTTTACCTAGAAATAAATGCAACATACATGCACATGCATACTATATACATGTGTGTGTGTGTGTATATATATGTTTCACATACACATGTTAACAGTAATTGTTTACATTTTTCTCAGCACATAATACAGTACCTGGCTGATAACTATTGTTCAATAAACATTAGTTTGTTGTCATATAGATCTTTATAATAGTTTGCACCTTCATTCTGTTTTTTATAAATCTATGTTGTCATTTATACATTTATTAGATCTGAACAACTAACACTACTGATTTGTGAAAAGTAATGTTAAAAATATGCTTAATCAAATAAATGCCGGTTTGGTTTCATCCCACATAAAAATTGTAATGCAACATGTATGACTTATTATTTCATTTATTTATTTAAAAATGCTTTCCATCAACAATTTATATACCAAAATCTACTAATGTATTATGAAACTGATTATTGTGCATTTCGTCTACAGGCAGAATCTTTTTCTTTTCTTGGAATCATTGCCAGAAAAAATCTATCTCAAGAGACTAAGAGGAAGTTCTTGAGATTTCTTCTTCCTCCTGGATTTATATGGGTTATTATTTATATCTGGTTGCAAAGAGGAAAATTGAACTGATTTTCACCCCAATGCTACTGATAGTGAAATATTCTGAAATGAGTATTTGTTGTGATGATTGACAGCCTAATTATATGAGCTCTTAAGTAACCATGATTACATTCTGAATTCTTATGTTTAAGTTTTTAAGTGTTTTGAACCGCTCATAGCCTTCAAAATTAAACACCCCCCAAAAGGCAGTGGAACAAATATACAAAGTTGAAAGGCTCTCCAGATATATTTTCCAGAAAATATCCCATTTCTGTAAATTATTTTATTATGCTTACCTGCTAAAGTCCTTCTAGAAAGAATATTTCTCTATTATATTTTAGTGCTTTTAATAGAAAAACATGTAAGTTCCATTATCTTTGAACAACTCTGATGTGTTATTTAATGCAACATAAAACCTTAAATAGCTAAGAGAACACATTTTTTAAAGTGAATATTTTAAAAAATTATATAACTATTATTTTCAAAATTGTGATTTTTTTTAAAGTACACAGTGACTTTATCATAATCAAACCAAAGACATATGAATTCAACTTGCTACCTGTTTTCTTATATTTAAGATGCATTCTCACTTTAAAAAATATGACAATTTTGATTTAATGAAGAAAAAATGTATGTGCATGTGTGTATGTGTGTGCATATATATGTAGTTTTATATTAGTATAATTAATATATATATATATGCTTATGCACACATACACAAACACATAGTTTTTCAGAACTACTAATGCCTGTTGCAGAAATTCAGGAAACCATTTTGACTTGGGCAAAATAAATGATTTACTGGACTAAAGATCAACTTCAAGACATCCTGGCACCACTGAAAGTTCAGAACCTGACAACAGTGACTCAGATTTTCCAACAAAAATGAATTAAATATCACTGTGGTTAGTATTTGTGGTTTGTCTTGGATCCTTTAACTTTTTAAAGGTTCTCTGCATTTTCTCCATTGTGTTTTTCTGCCTATTTAAATAAACATTGTTTCCTTCTTTTCTTTTCTTCTCTGTTACTTTCACAATTGTAAATGTTAGGTGCAGTTCTTTCTTTTTTTTTCTTATTTGGGATACATTAGAAATAACACATATAAGCACAACTGCATGTTTCTAATAATTCTATATTATTCAGACTGAATGTTTTAATTTTATGTGTCTATTAATCTAATTTTTATTAATTGCTTAGATATGTGTTTATTGAATATATTATTTTGTTCTTAGAATCACAGATTTGCTGAAAACAAGAAGTATAAATGCATCCACACAAGTCTCTGCTTCTGCTGTTTTTCACTTATTAATATCTATATTAACGCTTTTCAGTGATTTCTTGAAGAATTTATTTGCCTTGCTTTGCACGTAATTATTCTTTTTTTTTTTTTTCTTACCAATTTAATTGTATCAGGTTGTTATTTGCTGGCTTTGAGAATCATGAATAAGGCAACATTCGAGTACTGTCTGAAAAGATAAGCAATATCTAAACATGCAGAGGTGAGATAGGGAGACAATCTCAAGTAGTGGGGAAAGCAAAAGCAAAACACAGAGGAATATTCAGATCTCAGAGCATAGAGAGGTGCTGATCAATTATTTGGATATTCTTGAATATGTATGGCTATATTAAAGCTATCTTCAGAGGAGTTTAAATACCTTTTACTTATTCTGTAACCAATTATGAGCTCATCAAAATTTTTTGAATGTGAGAAATGTAATCAGATTCATGTTTTAAAGTTACTAATGTAAATATGGACTATAAAATACATATCAGGGTGAAATTCAAACATGTCAATAGGTTAGCTAGATGGAATGTTTCTAAGGAAATGTAAAAATGCTGGAACTGAAATAGTAAGAAAATAAAGAAGAGAGGATTATAGATGACTGAACTGTCAGATCTAGATTACTTGGAGGAAAAAAAGTCTAGAATTCCATGCTCCTATCATTAATTCAGTTATGAATAATCAGTTTCAAAATCCCATCAGCAGGTCAGTGGCACACACCTGTAATCCTAGCACTTTTGGAGGTCAAGGTGGGTGGATCACTTGAGTCCAGGATTTTGAGAACTGACTGGGCAACATGGTGAAAAACCATCTCTACAAAAATAAAAAATAAAAATTAACACACCATAGTGGTGCACACCTGTGGTTCCAGACTTGGGAGGCTGAGGGGGGAGGATCACTTGAGCCTGGGAGGTCAAGGCTGCAGTGAGCCAAGATCATGCCACGGCACTTCAGCCTAGGTGAAAGAGTGAGACCTTGCCTCAAAAAAAAAAAAAACAAAAAATCTCATCACTTCCTAGAAATGAAAATACAATGCATAACTAGAGCAAAGAAGACAACTGAGGCAAACATGATTCTTTAAGTTTATTTTTAATTTAATTGAATTTTTTTAATAACATGGAGTCTTGCTATGTTGACCAGGCTGATCTCAAACTCCTGGCCTCAAGTGATTCTCCTACCTTGGCTTCCCAAATTGCTAGGATTACAAGTGTGAGCTAACATACCTGGCTCACATGAATTTTTGGGGTTTTGGTTTTGTTTTTCTCTTAAATCATTTGCTTTTTAAGTTTACCAACTTTAACGACCGCTTTTTGTGCTGCAGGCACTACACTGGAGATGGAGATGAAGCAGTCATCACCCTAGTTCTTGCAGTGCCCAGTGTAGGAAGATCACATTCAATGAAACCAAACTAATTTTGAGGTAAATATAAGAAATTGAGTGTTTTTTTAATCTAGGATGACTGCCCTCTTAAGAATCAAAATAGAGTCTTGATTCTATATATGGGCTCCAGAACTGTTAGATAACATTTGTAAAAATAATCGTATGTACATTATTCTGATATGAAGAGCCATAAATTTTATCAGCTAATGATACTGATATATATTCCCATAAAGATTAAAATCAATTAGAGTAGAATGAATAGAATGAAATAAATCTTTGAAAAGAGTACATCGTGAATATCTATAGATAAATATATTATTATTATTATTATTATTATTATTATTATTATTATATTTTGTTTGTTTGTTTTTGAGACAGTTTCGTTCTTGTAGCCCAGGCTGGAGTGCAATGAGCAATCTCGGCTCACTGCAACGTCCTCCTCCCAGGTTCAAGCAATTCTCCAGCCTCAGCCTCCCGAATAACTAGGACCACAGGCATCCCCACACCTGGCTAATGTTTTGTATTTTTAGTAGAGACAGGGTTTCACCATGTTGGCCAGGGTGGTTCTCAAACCGCTGACCTCAAGTGATCCACCTGCCTCGGCCTCCCAAAGTGCTGGGATTACAGGGATGAGCAACTGCCCCCGGCTTATATGGTTTTTCTTTAAAAAATAATAATAAAAACAAAAAACAAGAACCAGAGAAATTATAATCAGAGAGTTAAAATAATTAAAACAATTCATTAACACAGAATACAAAAGAAAGAGAAAGTTTCAAGAAGGAAGGGACTGACAAATGCTGCAGAGAGGTCCATAGTTTTGAAGATAGAGCAATTGCAACTACAAAAAAACATTATCTTCTGTAGACAGAAGAAAGAACAGTGGTTTATTAGAGCAAAAAATAAAAGTAGTAAATACGTTCAAAAAGTCAGTACCAGTTCACTTTTGACCTTCAGACTGTGCTACTACCAAATTAAAAATAATATGTGTTTTCTTTTAATTTCTATCATAAGGAATTTTGTTTGTTTTTTTTGTGGTAGAAAGTTTATCCTGTATCAAAATGAGTACCATCTGACGATAACTTTACTGACTTACAATACATAGTTGAGGATGTCTTTTTATATTTTGTCTTTATTGTAAGAATTTGAACCCTAGAATCTGGTCAACTTGGGCTCAAAATTCAAATTCTGTCATGATCTGGTTATGTAAACTTAGAAAAATTACTCTAAAATCATTTTTCTTATATGAAGACAAAAATATGCCTATTTATTTTGCTGTTTATTAAAATTAAATCATGTAATGCTTGTAGGATTATATTTTTCAATATATAATTGCTCTATTTTTACCAGTTTCTAATTACTAATTATTTTTGAGATATTAATATTATAAAATTAATTGGCAACATATATATATAATACATATAAAATGTATATATATGAGGAAAAATAACAAGAGGCATCTCGCGGCCTGATGGGAGGTTAGAAAAGGATCCCAGAGTGAGTGACAAAGAATCATTCACCAGTAAAAATGGACAAAGAATGGAGATGCTGGAGCAGCAAAATATTGATTTACATTAAAGCATATTTCAATATGGTTTGCAAAATCAAGTGCACTGGAAATCTTTTTTTTTTGACGGTGTCTCACTGTGTCGCCCAGGCTGGAGCGCAGTGGCATAATCTCGGCTCACTGCAAATCTCCATCTCCTAGGTTCAAGTGATCCTCCTGCCGCATTTTGGGTTTTGGTTATATTAGTAGCTGGGACTAACAGGCGAGTGCAACCACACTCAGCTAAGTTTTGTATTTTTGGTAGAAATGGGGTTTCACCATGTTGGCCAGAATGGTCTTGATCTCCTGACCTCGTAATCTGCCCGCCTTGGCCTCCCAAAGTGCTGGGATTACAGGCATGAGCCACCACCCTCAGCCTGGAATTCTTTATCTGTTTGGCTTTATAAGTGTTGAAAGAATATGGTGTCATGTTTTCCATAACACAACAAATTTCAAGCTATTTATTACTTTAAAATGATATCAATGTTAGTAGAATCCCATCTTGTGTAAAGGGTTTTGAAAGGGGCACTTCAATGTATTTTGATTTTCATGATCTCTTTCTGGGTACTACAGTAGTCATCAGTAGTCATTACAACGTGTTATGTGTATAGTCTGCAGTGCAGAAAGGCAAACACATACTGAATTTGAAATGATTGATCTAAATGTAATATTTACAGATGGTGATTGCTTAATCTTGTTAGCCTGGACAATAGTTCTTACTGTGCTTTCAAAGTTTATATCAGATATTAGAGAAATATTTTAATTATTTGTGGCAAATAATTAACTTATAATATTGAAGTTAAGTTGCTAAGCAACTAAGTTGTTAAGTTGGTAAGTAAGCAAATACTACATATTGTAGACCTGCTATAAATAGAGGAAGAATAAAAAAGGTAGTGATTACCAAGAAAAAGATAGCAATAGTAATAATAATTAATAATAATTGTTACAATTATTAATAAGCCATGTGTCAGGTCTTGTTTTAAGTGATATGTAAGGACCACATTGGACCCAAAAGCGCTATGAAATAAATAGCTTTCTAACATCCCTTTTTTAAGTAGAAAGACAATGAGATACAAAATGTTTAAGCAACTTGGCATAAATCTCTGAGACACAGAGTGTAGGAGAAAAGAGAAAGTGGTAAGTAATCTCCAAATATAACCACTAATTCCTTCTATGGCCATGTGAGCATATTGTTCCTCACATCAAGAGATAAATTCTATTTCCTGTTCTCTTGAATGTGAGTTATTCTTGTGACTTTATTTTTTTATATTAAATGTGGTGCAAATGACATACTTGGGCTTCTTGAGCCCAGAACATAGTGGATTCTGCTTCTCCCTTTTGAGTTCAGTCTCCTTTGTATGAGGAAAACCAGGCTAGACATTGAATAATTAGGAGCCATATATGTGGGATCCTGGAAGATGAAAGCCACCTTGCATATTTTCACCCCAGCTGAGTTGCCAGCTGAATGGAGCTTCATAAGGGACTGACCTCCAGCAAAATCCACAGAAGAATTACCCAGCTGAACCCAAGAGAATCCACAAAAATCTGAAAAAATAATAAACCATTATATTAAAGCACCAAATTAGTAGATGATTGTTAGGCAATTGACAACTAACGCAGGTATTGAAACCTATAGTTAATATGCCAATATAATCCAAACCCAAAACATCTTTCAGTGACTTAGAGGAGAGTTATTCCTGCTAGAAGTGTTAATTGTAAAATGCGTCTCCGCTTGGCAAAAAAGCAGACCTTTCTCTGAGCTGATGCAACCTCATGCCAATGCACAAATTACAAGAAGCTTGCAATCTCTGTTTTATTCAGAACAAGCAACCCTTCCTGTCTTCTTACCCAGGTAAAACTTACACAACTTAAAATGCTGAGAAAAATGTCAGAATTTGTAAATGGGGAAAAGACTGTGACAAATATTCAGTCTTCTGTGATTGTAAGGGGCTGAAATTCTGAAAGCGGGTGAAGAATACAGATGACGAGGGCTATGTATGATGGGTAGCCATGACTTAAGCTTCAAAAAAAATTTTTCCAGAGTCACAAGAGGATGTGAGAGGAATGATCTGCAAGCAACAGGAGCAAGATCTCGAGATGTGTCCATCAATGCTACATGAGTAGCTGCACGAGTTTTCTTTTCTTTTTTTTTTTTTTTTTTTTGAGATGGAGTTTCACTCTTGTTGCCCAGGCTGGAGTGCACTGTTGTGATCTCAGCTCACTGCAACCTGGGCCTCCCTGGGCCTCCCAGGTTCAAGCGATTCTCCTGCCTCAGGCTCTCAAGTAGCTGGGATTACAGGTATGTGTCACCATGCCAGCTATTTTTTGTATTTTTAGTAGAGACAGGGTTTCTCCATGTTGGTCAAGCTGGTCTCGAACTCCTGACCTTAGATGATCTGCCCACCTCGGCCTCCCAAAGTGCTGGGATTACAGGCATGAGCCACTGTGCCCGGCTTTTGCATGTGTTTTCTTATCACTCTGACTCCAAACCATTTCCATATACATTCAGTCTTGATTTTACTTCCTAACATTTTTAACAATTTATCAATTGTTTTAGAATAAAGTACAATCACTCTATTTTAATTCTGAGGTATTGCTCCTCACAAGAGGGTGTTAGCTGCAGCGGTCTGCCCGCAGACCCTGACCCAAACGATGGATGAATAAAACGTACACTGACACACAGATATTCTGTTTTGCCAGTCCTGCTGAGTGTCTGATCTGACCGCCTGCACACAAAGAGAGGTTTGTCACTGTGCCACCGGCCCTAAGCAGCTTGCACTCCAGGCATTTATTTGGTATACAATTAACAACAGAAGGTTTGAGTAAACACACTTGTGGATAATTAACATGGTTAAGAGCGTAGTTCTAGGAATGATTAAAGTTCAGGTACCATGGTCTAAGGTAAATACCATTAGGGGGCAATATTCTTGGTTGACCTCCCCCCGCCCAGAGGGCCATCTGGCTCAAAGGTTAGTTAATGGAGGTAGGGTAAACAGACATAACTCCGGAAGCCTCTATTGTCCCTAGTGTTTACCCTATGACCTAATGCTCCAAGGTAAGAACTGGCTGCCTTCAGCCTGTTCAATTATTGCAAGTTATGTGACCTTTTAGCCTTCTGATAAGTTTGTGACTATTCCCTATAACTTTCCCTAATATTTCCCTTTAATATTTCTGCCACCATCCTGAGTGAATCCCAACATAATTCTCTAAATATACTAAACTAACCCTCATTGGAAGATATTTTCATAGGTCTTGTATACCTATTACATTTTACTACATATTCTTTCCAACATATCCCTCACATCTCACCCTAAACATTTAAGAGGCATTATTTGACTTTAACAAGATGAGTTTCACACATTATATGTTATGTTTGTACTTCCCTTACTCTACCCCTTATCACACTTTATGAATGTTACTAGCTTTACATTACTTTTTTCTCCAATGAACTCTAAACTCTGTAAGAAAAGGGATCATGGAAGTCTTGTTTAATATGTACAGGAATTGATGCAGAGAAGTGGAATAAATAACTTTAACAAGATGAGTTTCACACATTATATGTTATGTTTGTACTTCCCTTACTCTACCCCTTATCACACTTTATGAATGTTACTAGCTTAACATTACTTTTTTCTCCAATGAACTCTAAACTCTGTAAGAAAAGGGATCATGGAAGTCTTGTTTAATATGCACAGGAACTGATGCAGAGAAGTGGAATAAATAAATGAGGGCTGGGTGCGGTGGCTCATCCCTGTAATCCCAGCACTTTGGTAGGATGAGGTGGGTGGATCACATGAGGTCAGGAGTTCCAGACCAACCTGGCCAAAATGGCGAAACCGTGTCTCTATTAAACATACCAAAAAATTAGTCAGGCATGGTGGTGGGCATGTGTAATCCCAGATATTCGGGAAGCTGAGGCAATAGAATCGCTTGAACCTCGGAGTCGGAGGATGCAGTGAACTGAGATTGTGCCGTTGCACTCCAGCCTGGGTGACAGAATGGGACTCCTTCTCAAAAGAAAAAGAAAAATACAAGAATAAATGAGTTTCTGATGCTGACTTAACAGAATGAGATATCAGAATGATTTCTACTGAAGAGAGGAATAATTTAAGCATGAAAATAAGAAAAGCAAGGTAAACATTATGGGGTAACCAGAACGAGGAAAATAAAGGATTGAGTGCTGAGACCCAAAATGCTGGTGACTCAAGTTATTTGACTTTCAAGAGAATCAAATGCCTCTACTAACCTGGTTCATAAAATGACCTGGATCTCTTCTCTTTTTCTTCTTCTGCCTCTCTCTCTTTTCTTTTTCTTTTTTTTTTAGATGGAGTCTTGCTCTGTCGCCCGGCTAGTTTTTTGTACTTTTTAGTAGAGACGGGGTTTCACCGTGTTAGCCAGGATGGTCTCGATCTCCTGACCTCATGATCCGCCCGTCTCAGCCTCCCAAAGTGCTGGGATTACAGGCTTGAGCCACCGAGCCCGGCTGACCAGGCTGGTTTTGAACTCTGACCTCAGGTAATCCACCTGACTCTGCCTCCCAAAATGCTGGGATTACAGGTGTGAGCCACCACGACCAGCCAGATCTCTTCTTTAATAGAGAATAAAAGCAGAAAGGATTATAAATCATGCTGCTATAAAGACACATGCACACGTATGTTTATTGCAGCGCTATTCACAATAGCAAAGACTTGGAATCAGCCCAAATGTCCATCAGTGACAGACTGGATTAAGAAAATGTGGTATATATACACCATGGAATACTATGCAGCCATAAAAAAGGATGAGTTCATGTCCTTTGTAGAGACATGTATGCAGCTGAAAACCATCATTCTCAGCAAACTATCGCAAGAACAGAAAACCATACACCGCACGTTCTCACTCATAGGTGGGAATTGAACAATGCGACTACTTGGACACAGGAAGGGGAACATCACACACCAGGGCCTATTGTGGGGAGTGGGGAGGGAGGAGGGATAGCATTAGGAGATATACCCATTTTAATGACGAGTTAATGGGTGCAGCACACCAACATGGCACATGTATACATATGTAACAAACCTGCACGTTGTGCACATGTACCCTAGAACTTAAATAATAATTTTAAAAAGTAGAAAGCCTTATCAGTACAGTGGTCCGACATCTATCAGTTTGTAAGCAAGTTGCAGTAGTTTAAAAGACAAAAACTGCATAAATGCATAGTAGAGAGAGAGAAATGAAAGAACAAATACAGAGAGTCCCTGACTTACGATGGCTTGACTTACAGTTTTCTAACATTAGGATGGGAAAGTGAAAGACATTCCACAGAAATTATACTTTGAATTTGGATCTTTTCCCAGGCTAGCAATATGCAATGCAATTATTTCTAGTGATGTTGAGCAGTGGTAGTGAGCTTCAGTTCATGAGGGTAAATAACTGACACTGTTCTCTACAGTGCAGTGTGTCAATGAAGTCTATGAGATAATCAATTCTTTATTATGAAATCGGCTTTCTATTAGATTATTTTTCCCAACTATGAGTTAATGTAAGTGTTCTAAGCACATTTAAGGTAGGTTAGGCTAAGCTGTGACATTCAGTAGGTTAGAAATGTGTTAAATGAATTTTCAACTTAATGATATTTTCAGTTTACGATGGGTTTATCCATTCATAACTTCATGGGAAGTTGAAGAGCATCTGTAGATCAAAAATAAATAAATAACCAAGCAGACAGTTAATTAACCTTAGGATCATTTATTGATCATATGATGATTAAAACAGAAAAATGGACTAGGTTTCTTCAAGCCTACCAATATAACAGTTAATACATTAAGTACAGAAGTTAAAAACAAAAACTTGGGTGGCTCTTGACTTTCTTAAATGTTTGATTCTGTATTTCTGATGTGTGAGAATCATAATGGATATCTTATGGGAAAACTGAAGGGTGGAAGGTGCTACTAGATTTTAAAATTTGGGGCTCTGATTCCTAGAGACTTACTTTTGAAACCAGGTCCTGAAACATTACCATCCCACCACATCCATATAATCATTTCAAATTACTACTGTGTGGGCATAGTTGGGCAGAATCAAATTCAGAATATACACAATATAGCATTTCTGTGTGAAAGTACTAAACAATATTAGGACTTACACTGCCTTAAGCAAATAAATCAAATAAATATAAAGCCTTTAAGTAATTTTTGCTTTTAAAAACTATAGATTCACAGAATTTTTAAGCTATACACAATCTTGTAAAAGTTGGGTTTAACTCTTAATAGATGGAACATTACAGATTATGTCTTTGGCAGTTTGAGACATGAAAGGCTCTGATACTCAACCATCTAATTCTTGCTTTTAAAAATAATTATCCACAAAGCATTTGACAACTAATAAAAAGAGAGAGAGAGAGAGAGAGCACCTAGCAAAGTATTCTTACAGGGGCTGGGGGCTGGGACTGTCCCTCCAACCACAGTTTTTTTCATATGTAAAGTGAAAATAGTATTAGTTCTTCTACAAAGGTGAGATTTAAATGAAATTATTAACTCGAAAGAAATTTACACAATATCAGAACATAATTGTTTCTAAAATAATAACTTTAAAAATAATAAAAAATAGTTGTTAATGGTAATAATTTAACAATTAATATAAAAAATATTCAAATTCCTTTCATTATTGATGCCACTCCCAAGCTGCAAGCAATATTCTCAACTCTTTTATAGAAGCTCGTCATTTAACATTTTTATCTTGGATTCCTAGTCTTTGTGCACATGTCTTCTTCCTTGACACTTGAAAACTTTTCTGAAATCTACCACCCACATTCATTTTTACTTAAATGTCTTCCTTCTTGCAAGATCAGAGTACATAACTTACATATTAATCACATATTTGACTCCCTGGACATTTTTTTTTTTTTTTTTTTGAACCTACATTGTGTGTTATCTATCAAAGAATAAAAAAAAAAAAAAAAAAAAAAAAAACACAGATGGTGGCCATGGCTAATGGCAATACCATGGATGAAAATCACCATGAAACTTATTAACAGAAATTAATTTATTATTGGATATTATTATTTTGAGGAAGAAATTTAAGATATCTAGAAAGTTAGCCTTGGATGATGACTATGTTTAGGGGCAAGGAATATTTAGAAAATAATAGGAAAAGGGAGCAGAAATATCAAAAAGAAACAATAAAAAGCACGTAAATTGTTAAAGCGTTCAAAGTGGAGAGGTAATATTTGAAAAAATGATGACATTAAGCACTATTAAATGCTATGGAGATAAAGAAAAGAACTAAAATTTCTATAGATCATTTTTGTACATTTTTGAATCTATTATCGCATGGGCATGTTCATATTTTGCCAGCTTCTAAGTCCAGATTTTCTTTACTTGAGTTTCATGTTTACCTTCTCATTTCTGTCCTTCCTTGTATGTTTGGCCAATAGATGGTGGTTTCTGAGATAAAATTTTACGCATTCTATCTTCCTGAAGTTCTCGATACCTTAGTGGAGTGTTTGTCAAAATGAACCTCTGAGCACACTTGTGTCAGAATCCCCCAAGCTGTAGTGCTTGGTTAAAAAAAAAAAAAAAAAAAATTCAGGTATCAGGCTCTGTCCTTTATCTAATCTATTAGACTAAGGGACATAGCCTCCTGTCTCCTTTTAGTGATAACTTTTTACATACTTTTCTCCTGGGTTTCACCACAACAATATGTGTAACCCATTTCGTCTTTTCCTGGGGTCAGTTTCAATAATGCTGGAAAGATGGAAGCTTCAGTGAATCCACCCTTCTTTGCTCCTTAGATCCAATTCAATTCATGTCTCTCCCGAGGCTTTAAATGCTTAGAGTTTGGAGGCAGATAGCAAGCCTCCTGGCAAGGCTGTGTCCCAGAGGAAGTTTTCACCTAGAAACTCTTTCTTTCATAATTGCAAATACAAATTTTAAAAAAAGAGGCTTAATTCTCTTGACTGAAAATAGCAGAGGAGACTCCATCCTACTTAATTTTCTTACAGCATTTATTTTAGAAAACTTTTGTAGTTGCAATTCCTTTACGTTTTCTCTTTGAAATGTATGGAAATTTTCATGAAAGCTGAATAATCCTCTTGCCAAATTTACGCATAGGAATTTCTTTCTCAAGGAATTTTGTTCTTTTTAATGTAATGAAGGAAGATGAAGACTCTATCTCCTAGTTTCTACAGAAGGGTAGGAGCCTAAATTCCATTGGCACCTTCCTCCAAGTTGCAAAACTACATTTTGTCATAATATATAAAATCTAAGTTACATAAGAAATTTATTTTTCTTTTGGATAAAGCTAATTAGGCAATCAGCTAATACAGATCATCATTATTAAAGAAGAAATACCTGAGTATTTTTCTTAATAAACTTGACCACAAAGAAAAATACAACAACAAAGAAAACCAAAAAGTAAGAAAAGGGAAAAATAAAAATAAAATTTGAAATTAATAAAATAGAAAATCAGTAAATTCATTTGAAAGGCAAATACGATTTGAAAGCTTATTTTATTTGATGTGAAGAATATTATAGATAAATGTCTTTTGAGGTTGACTAAGAAAAACAAACAAACATTAGTTTCAATTAAGAAAGGTAACATTCAAATACATGGAAGACTATAAAATAATTGAAAGAAAATGTAGCTTTTTACTGTGGAAAAATACACTTGGAAATTTCAAGGATGTTAATGATTTCCCTAAATATTTTTACACTTGCATTGTATCTTCCAAAACCAAAGATATTTAAGCAGTAGCTTTTTTCTTCACAATTCAATTAGCTTTCTTAAATTAAGATTTAGGCATTAATTTAATAGAACATTCCCCCTCGTAGATGCATTTATAACTCTAACATTTCTGAGGCAGTCATCTAAAATGATACTTGCCTGGGAGACCCAAGGCAAAATAATTTACCTTCAGGCCTGTTAGGCATCACTCTGTAGGCCTAATGCAAATTAGAATTATGACTCTAGTCTAGATTGGAATTTTGATTAGCCTGAGGGAATAAGGAAAAAGGGGAAAGAAGGAAGTGTTTATTGAATATCAACTATATATCAGAAAGTTTTTTACGTATGCTTTCATGTAAACGAATTAATTTGAATTTCACTGCTGAAAAAGATATTGTTGTATACTTTTCCTTTTTTAGACGAAAGACAGAGTTTCAAAAAGGACAACTTTTTCAAATCACCCAGCAGGCAAAGGTGAAGTTCAAACATAGTATGATTGATGTCAAAGGCCATCCGCTTTTCCCCTTTTCTGCTGTGTAATGCCTCACTTTGTTCAGGAAAAGGTACAGAATGAGTTCATCAGTTTCATATTTGGTTTATTTGCCTTCTTAGATTTGTTTCCTACAAAACTGTATTCAAGCTGATAGTCTTACCAAACATGTATTTTGGAAAGTAGGAAATGTTTAATGTTATGCACAGGGCTGGGAAGTGGAGAATTCATGAAAAAAAAATGGTGAAGTGAATGTGCAGATATATAGACATTAAACACTTTTTATTGAGTAACTGTGTATTATATGCTGTTGTCATCATTAGGAGCAAACACGAAATGAAACTTTAATTCTTTGGTGATAGATATAATAAACTAGTAACAACTGAATAAGAAAAATAATTTCAAATGTTCTGATGTTTTCTTAAAAAATAATAATAGTATAGAGTGCAACTGGGGTAGAAGGAGCAGGTGATCATTTGTGGTGGTTTGTTAAGGAAGATCTCTAAGATGAGGTGACTTGAATTGAGAGTTGTTTTGCAAATAAATGTGAAGCCCAGAATTCAAAGATAAATCAGAAAGCAAATACAAAATCCTGAAGCATCATCCAACAAATAAAAAAGCCTGTGCATGGATTTTATTCTATCTTGTGAAGGTGATTAATTGATGCAGATGTGAAATTCTAGAGAGAAAGAGAAAGGGACTGCAGAAGTAACAGTAACTCTTGTTACAATACAAGTTTCAGTAGAGATGGGGAAAGATGTACTCAGTGTAAATTATACTAGCTTTATATGAGCTTCATAGGCATAGTTGCTAAATGTGCTGGTCTTCAAGCATTATGTATGATTAGGTGTTTGCCTAAATAATTAATTCAGTGACTACATCTTTCAGAAGTTGTCACAGATTCTTCAGCCAAAAAGAAAATAAAAAAGTATACATATACTAGAATGCCAAAGATTTGCATTTGTATATATCTTACTGTTGTCTTTTTCCATTGTGTTTTAAAATTATTTAAATAAATCTTAAGTCACTTTTATTCTACTGCTTTTAGGTTTTCAAGAGTTTACAACTTACTCATTTTATGAGTTTAATGTTTATTAAATGAATAAATGAATGTTATGGTGTCATAAAATACTTGTTATTTTTCACTGATTGAAATTTTACTCTTCAATATGGAAACTTCTACTTTGCCTCCCTAGTATTATACTATTGAAAGCCTCCATTCAAGGTAAGAATACTGAAAACTATAAAGTCTAAAATGGACAGAACAAATAAGACTTTTATCATTGGAACTCGATAGCTCAGCCTGTAGGGCAATTTTTTTTTCTTTTGATTGAGATTTTAGAATTGCACTTTGCATAACAGAATCTACCTTCACAAGTCAAACTCCTAGAGTTACAAATTTTCATCTAGTACAAATATTTGCATGGAACCAAGTGCACTCAGGACAATTCTTTATTAGTATGGTCTGTTAGGTAAAGGATGCACCAAGTAGAAAGTCCCAGCATTACATTGATGTAGATGAGTCTCTTATTTTCATGATAGTATACCAAACCTCAAAAATCTTCCAATTGCTCTGATGTTATCCCTCGAAGGCAAGCAAGTCCTCAGGGCAAAGCTTATATCATTAGATATGGACTTTGATGTGAACTCTTTTATTTCCGTTCACTTTGTCAACCTTTTCAGTACCTGAGTCTGTAAAATTGCACATTGGGGATGGCTAAAATTAGGCTCCAGAGAGATGCAACAAAATTAAAGTATTATGCTTATTGCCTCCAGGATAGATTCTGCTTTGCAGATCAACATGTTGTATATCACAATAATAATGAGACTCACGGCGTGGGGGATGGACAGAGGAACTTTCTCCTGGAGTGGTATTTCTGCAATTTCTAGTATCAGGTAAAGTTCACAGCATGCTCTGTAGATTCACTGTTATCACAAGCTGTGGTTCAATACAGAATAAGGAGTGTTATTTATTATGATGACCACCACAAGTCATCGTGCAGCAGACTATTCCAAAGTACTGGTCAAGATAGTCATTGGCTTATTCCCCTTTATAGCCTTGAAGACTCTTGAACAGCCAGAATACATTTAATTTATATTATCTCTCTTAAAAAATACAAATAAAAATTGTCTGTGTTCTTAAATTAATCCCATCTGGATACCTCTGTGTACATCTTCCTTAGAACATAAATTTCACATTACTGCAACACATGAAACATGTATCTCTTGGCAAGTCATAGTGTTACTTTTTTTGACAGTCTCTGCCAGCTTGCAATTTGATGTTGCTACTAAAAATTAGAGATGGGCATGTCTGTTATTAACACTGCCTCAAATGTGAAAGTGAAACTATGACTGTATGTTGTCACTGCCAAATTATCTCATGCCAAGAGGTATTGCAAAAGGGGATAGAATACACTATAATAATACATTGGTGGAAAAGGCAAAGATTATGGTGAAATATTTGTGTTTACCTTCTTAAAATGGAAGGAACACAATTGTCTGGATTGTCTAGATCTTTGATAAAGAAAACATTCTAGTGCAGTGTACCAAAACAAATGCAATAATGTAATACGTGTAATAATGTGATATAACAATATTTTAAAGAAAAGGCAATAAACTCAGGCCAAACTTGAAGACTTTTGTTATTGTGAAATTTCTGCCCAGATGAGCTGTTTCACTATTTTCCTACATGTTTTAAGCCCTTTGCCAGTTTGTTCACTCTACTATAGCCTCACAAGCCTTTTATCTGTTGGATCATGTCCCAGGACTTTTTTAGTTTCTTCATTATTTATTTTTAAACTCTCTACTACCCATATACTTACAAGACCAGCCTCTTCTCTTTATTCAAGTCTCATCCAGAAATCTTTAGTTCATCTAGGAAATCCACAAAAATCTGTCATCCCTCTTCTCACCCTAGATGCACTCTATTTATATTTATGGCAGTGAATGAGGCAGGCAGAACTCCACAACCCATGGAGTTTTTGTTATACTGGGTAGAGACAATAAGCTAGTAAGTAAATGCGTGAAGAGAATAATTTCAGATTTCTGTGTGAACTTTAAAAAGCATAAAACAAGATACTTTGTGTCAACAGAAGTGGGAGAAGAGGATGGTTATTTAATATGTATTATAACTTATAGATGAAAACTTTAAATATGAATATGCAAGTAGAATAATCTCTACATAATCATGAAGTTATATTTACAACTCCTGAATGGAAGAATGATCAGATAGCAATCGGATAATTTTGTTGTGTGTGTCCCATTCTCCTCAAATGTAAGTATTTGAATATCTTTTTACAGGTTCTACTTAATATCTCTCACAAGAAAAGAAGAAATGCCTCTGCCTTTTAATGTTCTGGGGATAGAATAAAGAAGACAGAGGTGGACCCAGCAAGGAGTATAGCAATTTCTAATTGTCTCCTTAATAGTCCAACACTTCACTCACACAACAATATTATGTAGTTTCATCAAATGACGAGTCCAGCCCTTTCTTCTGCAGAAAATGTCAGTTCACTGCTCCTTACCTATAAATTAGAAATTAGAGAGATGTCAGCTTTTCTAGCCAGACTACAAAATTACTTTAACTAAATCCCTAAAAAATCAGCCTCACTACCAGTTTCCACAATATCTCTGGACTGGTAACTTGAAGCTCTGTTTGTACCTTTCAGGAATCCAATGAGCAAACAATTATTTCTCTAAGGCAACTCTCCCTTCAGCCCATGGTGTTGTAGGTCCTTTCAGTCTGCTAAGAAAGTCATCATTCCTCTAGCTGATGTCCATCTTCCCCAAAATGGATTAACATTTATTATTTACACATGTGTCCTTTCTCATTCGCTTTATTCCTATGAGATTATGCCCTCCTTCCTTTGTTTTCTTAGAGATAAAAATCCCCTTACTTTTATTTCAGTGATGTTGGGAAAGTGTCATAAATATAGGTAGTCAATGTGCTCTGCTCCTTGAACTTTTAAATCAATGATTAAAAACAGCATCGTGATAAATTATAAGAAAATAATATATTCAGCTGATATTATTTCCTTTGGCATAATGATTGTGATTTGCACTTAAAAATGATTACTTGTGGAAAGATTTTCATATGCCTTACAAATGATCTAGCGCTTATGTGAAAGATTTTATGTGTACAGTTAAAAATAATTTTGTATATATTGACTTAAGGACATGTATTAATTTAGATACCTGAGTGTCTATTTGCATATAACAATTTAATTTATTTGCAGAAATAAAACATTTAAGGAATAAAGCTTAATAGCATTGCTTTATAAAAATGAACTATATTTCAAACTCTGAATGAATATTAACTTTTAAAATTTCAACATAATCATCATGCTTTTTTAAAAAATATTGCTTTCTAATTTACAGTTATCTCCTTTCAGTGAAGTGACACAAATTCAATTAAGGAATTGAGTACTTTTATCAAATGACAAGATTTTTAGATTTGAAAAACAGGACCGCCAGTGTGTTATTCGGGGAAATAAAAAATAGGTGTCATTTTATCATCATTCGTTATTAAACTGTTAATTAAAAATGTTTTTTTCCTAAAGCATATTTGCATTTAACCTTGTTACATTAATTTTGAATTTGATAAATAGCGGAACATTGTTATGCATGGTGGTAACTCTCAAAAGTTTTTGTGACCTAGTTTGCCTAAAAGTCACATATTCAGGATTGAGTAGAAGTCTTAGAATCTATGGACAGAAATTCAAGAAAGAAACAGACTTAGAAATGTCATTTCTCAGCACAGAAAGAACTAATTTTATGGAAGTCAGTAATACTAAGATTTCTAAAATCAGTATTTTTAGGAATGTGATAAGAAGGTAGTAATTACCCTTCGTAATACTGTTCACATTTGTATTAACCTCAATATGAATCGATCAAATACCCAAATAACCAAAATAGAATTACTGATAGACCATTTGGTTTGACTTTTCAAAACAAAGTTTGATTAATGGAAATAATCAGTGAATGAGAATTGAAGTCATTGATATGATATCACATCTTTAAACTGCTTTATCTATTGATTTAATGTATTGTCTCTACTATGTGCCAGACACATTTTTAGGCACAAAAAACAGTTATTAAGGTTAGTAAATTCCCTGATCTCACGTAGGTTACAAGTTTATACAAGTAGGTTATGATCATAAAAGAAACATCCATATTACTCATTTGAATATTTAAAGATTCTTGTCTACAGTGAATATAATTTCTTTTACTACTTCCCACAAGAATTATAAAATGATTATTGATGTTTTTTGAAAGCTAGAAAAGCTGCTTGAAATATGCAATTATAGTTTGATACAATTATATAGGTGTGTGTGTGTGTGGGGCTACAAAGTAGGGGTGCTTTTTTAAAATAAAAAAATTCAAGAACTTTAAATTGTAAGGCAGCATTTTACTTCAAAGCAGTCATTTTTAATAAATGTAGAAATATTCTGATTATCTGCCTTTGTTAGTCTGAGTTCCTAAGAAAACAGGTAAGAGTGAGAAGAAAGTGAACTAGGAAAAGAAAAAAAAAAAAAACAATCTATATATATATATAATGACACACTAATGAGCTGGTCATAGCTTCACAAAACACTGCTAATGATAGATCTTGTGGGACATCTCCAGTGAGACCACATGGAATTCCTGCATCTCCAAACACGAGAGAGGAGGGGCAATCAGTTTAACTTTCATATCTTTCTGGAATGCAGCCTCTCACTAGTCAGTGTCTCCTAGGGGATCTTAACTTCCCTGATTTTCTAGGTTCTTGAACTGACCCTTCCTGGCAGCCATTAGGGAAGCCAATGCATCATCCTCAATGCACCCCTCCCGCAGTAGAGTACCCATTGAGTTTCCTTGTTACTGAACATAACTAAGAATCCTAGGTCTATAGAACCATTGTGGCATCGGTGGCCGGGTCTTCACAGCTATGGAAATGAGCCACTCTGCCAGGAAACAGAACAAGTTGCCTAGAGAAGGAAAGGTGGAGGAGTGTGCAGGGCCCTAGTAGTATACATAAACAAAGTCCACTACTGCTTCTGTATTTCTCTCTCACTAGACTGTGAGAGAGATACAGTTGGATTCTTGATATATTATTCTCTGTATGTAACTGCAAAGTATTTTGTGTATTTTCAAAATTAAACCACTTATACTGAAAAATTAACATTTATAATGACATTAAAAACATTAATTGCAGCTGAAGATGGAAAACACAAAAAATTACACTGTAAAGAGCAACCAGTTAATTGGTTATATCACTTCCAGTATTTTAAAATAATCTCACTTTCTAATTTTAAAACACACACGTGTATTTATAAACAAAAGAAAGTTATAATTTGATAGTATATCCCAAGTTAGCTTTTATTCCTTAGCATGTTATTTTTGTTTTTACCTCTAACAAGCTAAAGTATCATATTGATTTTTTTCAACAGTCTTCTTGCCCAAAAGATATTTCAATCCCTTACACAAATTTGTAATAAGACTCTTTGGCTACTGTAGAGTCACATGTGAAATTACGCTAGTGCTTTCTTAAGAAAATATTTGTCCACTTCTCTGAACAAAAAGTAATAATGCCATTCCCAGATTGTAACTTTTAATTTTTTTCCTTCATATACTATATAAATTGACTAACATCACAGTTCATCTAGTCAATGTACAATCTACGTCAGTTGTTTATTGTTCAGCAACTCCCTACTTAGACACCTGAGACTGGATAAATAGAAAACAGATGGAAACAAAATAATATATTAAGAATGCTTTTTATATTTGTGTACTGATCACTATCTTTATACTTTTTAAAAAGATAAATCAGCAAAAGTAATATACAGCAATACTTAATACAGTTTTTTAATACCAATAAGGAAAAAAATCCAATATTCCTCACCACCTCACTTAACTGGAGTTCATGAATAAAGGATTTTTAAATAGATTAAGTAGGTGCATTATAGTAATTGATACCACAATTAGTATGATAGACTGAGAAATACTAATTTTTGAACTTATAAATCTTACTTTATGTTTTGAATTATATGTATTCTGAAAAAAGTTGTTGCACTTTTAATACCTGCTGCCTTAGTTTATTATTACCTTTTCAATCATGATTGCTGAGTATTTTATAGAGTAGCACTTCTGTCTCTTTAGAAAAATTATGTAGTAGATATGTTCTGAATGGTGTACATGTGGTGGGCTGCAAGTACTTATTTCAGGAGTAAATAACTTATTACCACAGTTGACGGTAGTGTTTCTGGCAGATAACCCTTGGCTTCGTTCTTCAACTAGCAATAGCACAAAATATTTGAATTAGTCCGTCTTCACACTGCTATAAAGGACTACCTGAGACTGGGTAATTTATAAACAAAAGGGGGTTTAATCAACTCACAGTTCTGCATGGCTGGCGAGGCCTCAGGAAACTTACAGTCATGGCGGAAGGTAGAGGAAGAGCAAGCACCTTCTTCACAAGATGGCAGGAGAGGGGTGTGGGGGAACCGCCACACTCTTTTAAACCATCAGATCTTGTGAGAATTCACTCACCATCATGAGAACAGCATGGGAAAAACCACCCCCATGATCCACTCACCTCCCACTAGGTCTGTCCCTTGACACATGGAGATTACAATTCGAGATGAGATTTGGGTAGGGACACAGAACCAAACCATATCAAGATTCAAACCATTTTCTGAACTCTGAAGGATTATCTGAAGCATTGGTTGATAATTGTATCATAGCTCAACTTCTCCCTCCACTAATTTTTGCTTCCTTCTTTTCCTTTCCACAGATGTTTATTTCAAAAACACTCCTTAATAATCCTTCTGCCTTCACCTCAGAGTCTGATTCCTGGGGGTCCTATCCAGTGACAGAGTATTTGAAGAACAATTAAGGAGTCTGAATTTTTTTTGAATTCATACTTTACATTGTAAAATAAATATGGCAGCAAATTTGTGTGATTTATTGTGTTGAGATATGGATTCTGTAAAGTCTTAAGTGAATTGTAAGTAAAAATGGGTATCTTAAGGAGACTGTTAGTGGAAGAAGAAAAGTTATAAGACTATTGGAAATGTTGACAAGGAAAGAAGACAACTGTTGCTGGTAGAAAAAACAAAATAAAGTTGAACCTTGTTAGGTAGTGGGACCATTTATGGCAATTCTATCACTTGCAGTAATGTGGTAAATAGAAAATGTAAATAATGAATAACTAGATTTGGCTATGGAGATATCCAAGCAGTTGTTTTAAAATACCAACTGGTTTGTTTTAGCTGTGTAAAATATGTGAAGAAAGAGAGAAGAGATAGAAAATTAAACAGTTTAGCTTTCAAGACAAATTTAGAAGAAAGATAAATAAAAAGACTTTGACTTTATAAGAAAAAATATTATTTCTGAATTTTTTAGATGCCAATAGGTTCTCAAAATAAGAAGTGGACTCAGGTTAAGATAATATTAAGAGTATTGCTGGGCAATTCTGTATTAAGCCCTAACAAGCATTTTGTGGCAATAAACACTATAAATAAAGCAAAAAATATTTTCAGAAGTTTTTTAAGGTAATTATCTCACAATAGTCTAATTCTTACACTATGCCAGAGAGAGTCCTGTCTCAAAGGGATTTGTGGACATGTCATCCTCTAACAGAGCGAACCCCAGTAAGTTTCAGAGGAACCCCGTGAATTTTTAAAAGAATCACATTCGCAAAAATAACACGAAATTTTATTGAGATAAATAAATTTCAAATTTAAAACAAGCATTGGAGGCCCCAAACATCTATGAGTGGGAAGTAACATAAGAAGTCTACTTGATTGGGTTATTTCCTTCATGGGTTATTTCCTTCAGAAAAAAAAAAAAAAAAATAAGAAGGTCTCAGGAAAAAGGACAAAGTCTATAGTAGAATCAAGTAACTTGAAGAACCATTCCTAGAGTTTCCTTTAACTGGCAACATGTGCCCCACAGGATTTTAGAATTGCTGCAGATCAATGACTGCCTACTATTTTCTTACTTTTTAATCTGGTGTTAATGAAAGTTATGCTTATTAGAAATCATTGTATGATGAGGTCAGGTATGCACCCACGAGAAGAGTGTAGGTAACTTGTCTCTGAAGATTGAGAATAATTATATTTATGGAACGATACTCATTGATTCACTTTAAATCAGAGAATTTAGAGCCTGAGATATTGGACTTTGAGGAAATGTTGTAATAGGATGAAAGATTCTGAGGACTTATAAAAGAGGAAATATTGCATGCAGGAGAAATGTAAATACTAATACTTTGTTCCCAGAGGTATTTTAATGGTAACACAAAATTTCTGGTACAATTTTTACTGAGAGGTGTAGTCTAATTCTTCTCCCCCCACCCTTCAATCTCATTAGGCATAAATGACTGGCTTTATCAATAAAATGTTGCAGGTGTAATGTTTTGAACTTCAAAGACTAGATAATAAGAAGTTTAGCATATTCTATATAGGCTTCTTGGCACTCTCATTAATACTTACTTTACAATATAAGATGTCAAATTACCCTGAGACCTGTGGGAAAGGGAGTGGTTAGGCACATTGGCTAACAGTTCCATCTGATTTAAGCCTTATAGTCATCCTCAGCAAGGCACTATATATATGAGGAAAACAGGCTTAGAATTTTCAGGTTGGACCATCAGGTAGCTAAGGTCTACTGTGTGACTTTCTGTGATGCCACATTGAACAAAGTACTCAGATAGGGCCCTGCCTACATTCCTGTCTCATAAATTCAAACTGTGACATGTAATACAATGGCTCTTTTAAAGCACCCAATTTTAAGGAAGGTGAACCTCTAGATATTGTAAATCAGAACAGCTTAGGATATAACAACCCTGTACTCCTTTTAAAATTTTTAACTGCACTTATAGCATATGTAATATGTAATACTATATATATTACCCAAACTGTATGTTAAAAGTAATGGCAAAAAACACAATGAATTTTGCACCAACCTAATAAAACTTAATATATCAATCTTACACTTAATTTTAAAACTATAGTAAAAGTAACCTGATAAACTTAAAATATAGAATTGAAAAAATAACATGCAAACAAAGGAATAAATAACAAATTAAATAGTGATGATCTAATAGGATTATATAGAAATTTGGTTGAGAAATATTTTAAGTCCATACAAATAGACTCAATTCAGCAAATCATAATTATGTTTTCACGGAGTGTCTAATCTATAAATTCTGTTATCATGTTGGAAACATTTGTGGTAGCTGGAGAATGTATGTTAATGTAGGGCAAAAGAGTTAATACTCATGTAGAAATGGAGAGCAATTAAAGATTTTTTAGCAAAGAAACATTGGTCAGTGTATGTTTAAGAATATTAATCAGAAGATGATCATTAGTGTGATTTTGTGTTGAAAGAAAACAAATAGGGGAGATAAATAATTAAGACATTATTACAATAAGCCAGGCAATTGATTAAAAATATCTCAATTAATGGAAGTGGAACGTCAGAAGCTTTTGAAGTAAGTTGTTTGGGTCTAGCTTCAAAAGGTCAAAGTGACTGAATGAAGGTAATGAGAGAAAAAAGGGCGTTGATCCTGAGTTATTCAACAAAAGGAGATGCCATTATTAGATTTTGAAAAGCAAAGACAAAAGACAGTTTGGGGAAACACAAAATACTTAACTTATTTTTTCTCTAAAATATAACAACTTTTTTATCTTAATATATTTCCTATCCTGAAGTTATCTATATATAAGAACTTGAAATGTAAGTTATATTATTTTAATGGTTTAAAAGTAATATTTTTTGAAAATTATGAAATTTCTTTTATTAAACATACTTTCCTACTTTTACTTTAAACTTCCTTAGAATTTTTAAGAATATTTTAAATACTGTGAAATGTTTTATGAATGTGTTTATCTCTTATTTGCTAACTTTTACTTGTATTTATAGCGTGCTGACTAGCTGCTGCTCAGGAGTAATAGGAAAACCACGTGTGAAAAGCTATTCATTAAATCCTGTAAGGAATCTGTAGTTTCTCCATACTAATGAGATATTTAGCAAAAATCACTGACAAATTATATCTCTTCTTTCATTTCTTTGTATTTTTATGGTGCCCCATTGATTCAAGCCTACAATATTTACTGCACATCTGTTTTACATTTACAAATATACAGAACACTGCTTCATTTAATGTTTTATTTCTTACTTCCCTTATGCCTGATGCAATTACAGCATTTAGGGAAAGAATAGAAACCTAGCTGAATGAGTAAGAAGAAAACAAGTGTATCCGCAGCTGTATAATACTTATACTTTATAGTACATACAAAGAGAGTCCTCAAGCTCCTGCAGGATGCCAAAACACCTGGTAGATGAGATGGAAATGCAAAGTAGCTTAAATATTTTAATTCACTTTGCTCAGAGAGTCAGAATATGCAACTATGTAGTCATAAACTGAATATATAGTCTGCATCAGATATTTTCTCCTAACATGTTCTTCAGTAAATGGTCCCCAAATAACTTTAAATACCTGTCAAGCTAAATTTAGAGTAGCTTAAGAGCTTATCTAGTGATTCCAATCAATACCTGTAGTGACCTGACACAAAACTTGTTTTTTCTTTGTTAAAATCCAAGTATCAAGGACAATATGTGTGATAGAGACTTTGTAGTAAATATACACATATATTACTTGACAGTCTGGTTTTCAGTATGTGTCCTTGGGACCAGTAACTATGTCAATTTTTTTAGCAGAGGGAAGAGAGTGGTAAACATGTAATTAACTTTTTCTCTTTATTTTCCCTGAATCAAATATTCAAAAAGCAGATATTGGGTGGGATGTTTTCCTATAATCCCAAACCCTGTGGTTTGCTACACTCATGCAGTTTACCTGAATGTGTCTTCCATTTGCTCTATTTTTCTAAGATATATTCCTATACAATCATTTCTTCCATTAAAACCAAACCAAGCAACAAACAAAAAACATTGATGAATACCACAGCCAACCATGTGGTTGCACTTAAAAAGCAGGAGTCCTATTATGGTTTTTTGACCTAAGCCCAATGTTAACCATTGTCATAAACACTCTAGCTATTAGCAATATGACTGCCCTATGATCTCTTAATCCAAGAGTGTAAAAATTTCTCTTTTAAAAAAATTTTGTAATGCTATGCACAAACAAAACAAAACAGAAAAGATTCGACCTTTGCAATATTGTAAATATATATATTTTTACAATCTATAGAATTGATTTTATGTGTTGGTAACATCCATAGAATAAATAGATATCAATATATTTATAGAATGGATCTCAATATATTTATAGAATAATTATTCTACGGATGGTACATCACATACACTATTACACATTATTTATGTATCTAATATGCATACATTATACTTACTATACGTTATTATATAACTTATGCATTATCAAAAACTAGACACTTCAGAATGAAAAATATTCTATGACATTTTTATGCCAATCAAGTAGATTATCATGCACAGGTCACTGGCTTCACCTACCATAGCTATGATCTATGAAATCATGAGAAATTTATGATCTACTGCTTGGCAGTTGAACAAATCAGAGAAAAGGAAGTTTTGCACTGTTAATTGCAATCTGAAATGAAAAAAAAATTTCCTGCCATCTCAGATTGAATTCTACAATAAAATTACCCATAAAAATAATTTTGTTTTCATTTTGAACCATCTGGTGGCTTATTTATTATGCATATTATATTGATGTGGAAATGCATTCAGAAGTTTACATACTAAAATTACAAACACATATCTGGAACATGATACTTTTTAATCTGATATTTGTCTGTTAAAAGTAAACATATCTCTCATATATTATCATTGTGTAATTCATATCCCTACATTTTTTTAGAAAAAATGAAAATGGACCGTAGCATTAAGTAGTAATTTTTTTTTTTTTTTTTTTTTTTTTTTTTTTTTTTTTTTTTTTTTTTTGAGATTATGTCTCTCTCTGTCGCCCAGACTGGAGTGCAGTGGTGGGATCTTGGCTCACCACAACCTCCACCTCCCAGGTTCAAGCAATTCTCCTGCCTCAGCTTCCTGAGTAGCTGGGCCAAAGGAGCGTGCCACTATGCCCCGCAAATTTTTTTTTTTTGTGTGTGTGTTTTTGTTTGAGACAGGGTGTCACCATGTTGGCCAGACTGGTCTTGATCTGCTGACTTTGTGATTCACCTGCCTCAGCCTCCTGAAGTGCTGGGATTACAGGCGTGAGCCACCACACCTGGCCAAGGGGTAATCTTTAACATTACTTTTATTTTTGAATTGTCAGTCAAAATATTATTAGTTTTGACTACAATTATGCTAAAATACATGCCACCTTTTCCATCGTCTCGAAGAGCTTTACATATTTTTTATTTTTTAGAGACAATGTGTTTCTCTGTCACCCAGGCTAGAGTACAGTGGCAGAGCATAGCTCACTGCATCCTGGAACTCCTGGGCTGAAGTGACTTTCTCACCTCAGCCTCCTGAGTAGCTAGGACTCCAGGCACACATCACCATGCTTGACTAATTA
Source organism: Piliocolobus tephrosceles (assembly GCF_002776525.5). Lineage (NCBI taxonomy): Eukaryota > Metazoa > Chordata > Mammalia > Primates > Cercopithecidae > Piliocolobus > Piliocolobus tephrosceles. The sequence continues at coordinate 54,368,868 of NC_045436.1, forward strand.
TTTTTAAGTTTTTTGTAGAGACAGGTTCCCACTATGTTGTCTAGGCTGAGCTTGAACTCCTGGCCTCAAGTGATCCTTCCATCTTGACTTCCCAAAGCACTCGCATTACAGACGTGAGACACTGCACTCAGCCTGGAAGAGTTTTAATGAATACACTCAGCCTAGAAGAATTTTCATGAAGGGTATAATGAATAATATTGATTCAATTACAGCTTTAGAAATTATTGATATACAGGGTTAAATGAGGTAATTTTGCCTAGTCCTTAAGCAATGAGTTTGCATAAGGTTTCACAAGATATCTGGTTACTTCATGCCTGTAATATAATATAAATTGGAAAATATATGAAAAATGAATAAATTAATGAGTGTCAAATGAAAGAATCATTTAATTAATTCTGTTTTGTTGACCCAGAGCCAGTTACAGAGAGCAAAATGCATGAAATAAAGGAAAAATCAGTGAGTCTCTTGGTTAGGACTTGAGTTTATTTCAGTCAGATTTCTAATATTTTCTAATATCTCTAATATTTTCAGTCCTAATCCAGATTAAAACAATTCAAATTATCAAAAATGCCTGGGGAAAATTTTATGAGGTACTGCTATATTTGGAGAAGCAGCACAACCCCAGGAAGCAAAATTAAAAGGGGGAGGAAAATGAGGCAGAGGAATGAGGAACTCAAGTGCAAGATGGCACAGAAGTGGCCTTCCAACTTTTTGAAAAGAGCAAAAACATTCCCAGAAAGACCATATGAACCCAGGACAGTTTAGAAAAGTTGCTGGAAGAAAGATGAATGAGAACATTCGCTTTCTGGCTCTTCCCAGTCTCCCATCTCCTAAATTTGTCCCAGGGGGCATTAACCCATCAATACAATGATGTTAATAGACCCTTCTAGGCCAACTTTGGCATAGCCAGATTTTTGTTTTTTCTAGGTATGTCAGACTTAGGCTGAGAGTTATGGCCTCACATTGTAACAGGCCCAGTGGATGCCAGGTCTGATCCCTGTTCACATCTCTGGGGAAGGTTAAAAAACCAGCAGTGTGGCAGTGTGTGGTGGTGAGTAACACAGGTGGCAGCCAAGATTTAACAACCACAGGTCAGGCAACTTTATCATCTAGAAAACATCCATAGGTGGCTGAAACTTGGGTAGGTAATTGGAACTGAGCGCATAGAGGGAGACACATAAATTGGTTCTAGAATATTCTGCCATATTAGATCTTAGAAACCACTCTTCATATTTCTGATACATTTCTGTTGTTTTCATTGTCAACTTTTTGAGCTTGACTTTTGAATTTTCTAGAAAATCAAACAAAATAATAAATATAATTTATTAAGCAAATAATATGTGATGAATATTATAGCAAGAACTTATGAAATGTTAATTAAATTCTTCCCTCAAGCCCCTATTAGGTTGATAGTTGTTACACCATGTTAAAAGGATATAACTAAGATAGAACATTTTAAGTTATATGCTCAAGGTTAGTTGTTTACAATTTTTGACACCAAGATTTATACCTAGAACTTCTGAATACAAGACCAGACCATGTTTTAAATTCAATATCAACATAATGAAATTCAATATCAGGATAACAAAAACAAAAACTATTTGATGTAAGACTTTTGGATCATTTTAAGTAAGAGAGAAATTGCTTAGACTTGTAAATTTATTAATATATTTACAATTTTAGGCTGTAAATTATATTTAGCCTCAGGTAAAATTTTAAAAAGTGATACAGTTTGTTGATTACAATGGCATGATAAAAATGTAACAATTATTTTACACATAAAGGTAAGGTGGGGATGGTGCAGATGTTAGTAATTGTCTATGTTCCAGTCAACAAGAGGAAGAGCTGCAATTACAAGATAAGAGCACCTAGTCAATGTTTGGAGTTTGATGTTATCTATATCCTACTCTAACACTATTAATATATATTTTTTGAGAATGATAAGATATATTTTACTTCGGTTCTCGGGGCAATTATAGTATCATTCAATAATATGAATGTCATGCTTGGTTGTTTTCGTAAAATAGGGTGGGAAATTTTTATTCTTAAATAGTTCTGTTACTTGCTAATATGTCTTATTGCCCATTAAAATGATAAAATAATCACCAAAAGCACAAAATAATCTGTTTATGAATCTTTGCACGTCCATGTTTGTGTGTGTGTGTTTTAATAGGAAAGAAACCAAATAATACATTCACTTATAAAATGAGTCATTTGAGTGATAAAGCAGATGTTCACTTTGCTCCACCTTGAGACGGATATCTGGAATCAGTAGCCAAGACTTCTGCATTGAGAATTTCTAAGGATTTCCAGGGAGCCAATATGGAAAACAACCTGAAAAAAAGTAAATACCACACCTTCTGTAGTTAACTATATCCAAAATAATTACTTAAAATAGATGAAAGTGTCCAACATTGTAAATTTGTGTCTCGTGACTGTTTACATTGTATTTGTTTATTTCATTAAATGGTACAAACATTTCCACTATGTGCCATGGGAAGAAATTGTAGATTATGACAAAATGATTATTAGAGTTATTAGAAGTTAAAAAGTGCCACAATAATTGTGGCAATTAAAAAAAATTAGTTCCTAGATTTACAGTCATTTAAATAAAAACGTAAATGTTTTAGACAGTAACAAAGAAGGAATTATGAGCAATAAAATGCTTTATTTAAAAAGCTTATCTCTGTATCATTGTGTCTTCTTCATAAATAATTAGAAAAAGATCCACACATCTCTTAGCTTATTTAAGCACTGTACTGAGACTCTATTGGTAGTTGAAAACTACTGATCTTTTGTTTTATTTTGTTTTAAATTCAAAATGAATTAACTGTATATAACATTAGCAACCTAAGCACATGTTTTAGGTTTTTAAAAAGCACGTTTATGTCTTTTATTAAAGTTCATATACAATTTTGATTACCTAACACAATTAAAACAATACTGCCTTCCTCAGAATAAACCCTTGGAATGAAGGCTGTATTTAATCCTCAAAGTGTTCATTGTGTTCATTGCATTCAGTGTTCATTGTGAACTGATTCAATGGTTCCAGCTTCTCACTGAAGTCCATCAACTACCAGCAGAGATGAAAATTACAAACACTCGAAATGACTGCCACAGCCCCTCTCCTGGCACACACATGCAAAAAGCCAGCCAACGACATCTGAGAATCTTCAGAATGTTCATGCCTCCACGTCATGCAAAGCTAGATCCAGAGTGATTCATGATTTTATCAGACTTTCATCTTAAAGTATTTAACCAATTCAAGATAGATAATATTTTATGTTTTATGTATGCAGAAAAAAAAATTTGGTACTTTAAGTTCAGGAGTATAACAAAAAAAGCCTAAGGAGCTGTTGAGGGCTTAATTATAATTAGTAATTATCTTGTGATTAAACTTAGATTGCTAAACACCTGTTTGAATAAACATTACATAGAATTATTATGGGCTCTTTGATTTTTAAGTAAAGAATATAATAAATGAAACAAAATACAGATTGCCTCCAATGGGTATAATGGTTTTTGATACAAATATAAATTAGAAAAACGTCAGTCTTCAAGTAATGTTCATAAAATAAGATTAAAACATTGCCAGACTATTACTTTGTAAGTTCAGTTTTTCAAAAATAAGTACTTGGAAAGTTAAAAAAAAAATTCTTATAAGTATTTCAAATTCACTATATTCAACAAGTACATAAAGTGTTTGGAATTTTATGAAAAAAAAGCCAAAGTAATGAAATAGAAAATAAACTGGATTTTTATATATAATGTTAAGAAGTTTTTGACATTTAAATACCAGAAGATATAAGGTGAGTTTACTGTGTTTGTGCCTTTTACACATCTACCTGTTCTGTAAAAATAAAATTTACTTTTTTTTTTACATGAATTTGTGTCTTAATCATTAAAAACAGGAGTTTGAAGAATGATTAGGTCTTTTTTCCTTTACTCAAATTACTTAAGTTGTCATTCAAGTATTTATTCAATTAGCCTTGAGTTGTAATAACGTAAGCTGTGCTTTGCTTGATTTCATAAGGTGGAACTTGGTTAGAGATGCTGTGCTCATGATTAAGTATTTTATTTGCAAAATCTTTGAAACCCTTAAGGCAATGAGAATATTTTAGCAAAGCATACTGTTTTAAAATATGATTTCAGAGTAAATATTAATTTTTAAGGGATGAAATGATAGAGTATAACATGTTGGTACTTCTCTGTTTTAAAACATACCTGGAACTTTCTAATAACCTAAGTCCAGAAACATAAAGGGTTTGGACACTAACTTTTCAATTGTGCGGAAGCATAATAAAAAGCAGCGATTCATATCGGTAGACTATCTGACGTGATTATTTTGAGGGACTAGGACCAATGTTCTGACTTTTCCTATATAATATGAAGCAACAAGTCCACCTGGAAACTAGCCCTAAATTGCAGATATAAAAAGTAAGAGGAAACAATAAGTCTCAAAAGTGAATGCTTCACAAGCTGCACGTGATTTTGGTGATGGCAAATATCATGGAAATGTTTTTAAAATAGCACTTCCCAATTCTATATGAATGACAAAATTATCTCATCTTCCTATGGCTGGCAAAATTACTAGAATATAAGAGTCGTGACACCAGAATTTTAAATGTTTGGGTGGAGGTTTAGATGTTTCATAGATAAATATTAAGAACAAGAGTAATGCGAAAAGTTGTATTGTGAAGTATCGGCTTTACTGGTATTATAAGCATGGGAGTCAGTATAGACTGGAGGCAGGTTTTTGGCAGTGCGACACGGGCACATACAATGCATGAGGTGATAACATAATACACTAGGCAAATAGAAAAGCAAACATGGAGGGGTATGCAAAAACCAGCATAGAGAGACTCTACAGAATTCGATGTCCTTCTTATCTGAGGATAAACAGTGACAGAAAAGTCAACCCCAGATATTTTCAACCTACCATTTAAATATCTCCAAATGAATGCTATGCATGCACAAGAAGAGGCTTTACAAATGAGGATGTTTACAGTAGAGTAGACTCTGGTGACGGCTCTTCCAAACTCCCAAACCAGGGTTTAGGGAGTGAATGGCAAAACTCAAGTGTCTATGTCCACAGGCAGACCTTGATTAGTGAATTCAAGTTAGTCACACAGTGCCTACAAGCATCTGACCCAGTTGTGCGATAGAGCGGATTCATGCTTATATCGGCCATAAACTTCAGTCAGCATCATCAGTAGGTTAAGCAGCGATCAGGAAAACAAGCAATATTCCCATAGTACAACGACAATATAGTTGTTTATTCCAAAGACCCCATCTGAGAAAGGTGTAACTCTTAGACAGCTGAACATTCTCACAGGACACATTATATCACATACTGAACCCTCACCCCATAACCAGATAACATCTTGAAAGGAAGAGCACTTATGCTAGAGATTAGATATCAGGGACACTGAAGATTTTCCTAGAAATTGAATTTCAGTTGTTGCCTAGAAAGCTCATAGTGTTAAAGGCTTCCATGCCACATCATATAGTACTGGAGATTCCACCAAGAAGGTGCTGATATTTGAAAAAGATAAAGTAATTTACAGGGAAAAAAAATAGACTTATTTCCTCTGCACATGTGAGTTTTACTGGAAATGAATTTGTGACTTTTAGAATTTATTAATAGTTTGAGAGTTAATCTAATAGAAAAATGCCGTTTTGTATACAATCTGTTGTGATTACCAATTTTATTAAATTATATGCTTAAATAGATTTTAATAATCAAATCTCCACTTTATTTTTTTCTCTGTTTACTTGGTCAAAACTTGAGACTGTTATAAATATGGGAATCATTTCAAACCAATTGCTTTATTTTTATTTTTTTGGTCACATTGCTAGGATACAATGTTTTCTGTGTTAGGATATATATACAGATACACCATCCAGCTACTGCCTACTTCCTCTCTTTCAATATTTTTTACACCTGTCCAAATTCTCACATAATTCTATAAGTTGATTTTAAGTCACCAGGTGATAAATCCAACAGTCAATCACAGTTATAAATAAATCAAACGTTCTCATTTTCTTTCTACTTCAGTAATTGCTTCTTATACTCTTCACTGCACCTTCCATATCCTTGACCTTCAAAGTTTGTTTTTTAAGTTGGGCTTTTTATTATTTTTTACCTCCTACAAGTAACATATAAATCTCATGAGAACAAAGAGTTATGTGCGTTTTGTTTATTTTCATACTTTATCTTACAGAAGAGTTTGTGGTGCCTTGTATATATTCAAGAAATATTTTTGATATAATGAATAAATGAAAGTAGTGATTGACTTGGCTTCAGGACATTGTTATATTGAAAAGAAGGCACATGTGATGGCAGGTTATTCCATACTCCCTTCTATGCTAATAACAATTGGGTTTGTTTTGTATTCATTTTTGTTTGTTTGAGACAGGGTCTTGTTCTGTTGCTCTGTCTTGGAAGGCAGTTGCCATCATGGCTCATTGCAGCCTCAACCTCCCAGGCTCAAGCAATCCTCCTACCTCAGTGTCCTGAGGAGCTGGGACTACAGGTGCACACCACCATGCTTGACTAAATATTATTATTATTATTATTATTATTATTATTATTATTATTATTATAGAGACAGGGTCTCAGTATGTGGCCCTGGCTGACCTTGAACTCCTGGACTCAAGTGACCCTCCCGCCTCAGCCTCCCAAAGTGCCGAGATTACAGGCATGAACCACCATGCCCAGTGCAACTATTGCTTTTGTTTGTTTTTTTAAAAGCCAGTCTAACATCCCGGTTTTATGTTAGTTGAAAGGATTTACTCAGAAATGAGGAAAATTATAACAGGAAACTTTAGTATATATTCCTGAATTTTCTTAAATTATATTTACTCATCATTGAATAAGTAGCATAAACTGAATCCATAATTAAATAGCTGTGTACATCAATTCCAAAGTAAACATCCATGTGCCTTTACCTTATGGAACATATGTAGAATGTCAGAACAAGCATGTGACTATTTCATAAGCAAATTTTCTCAACAGTGTCATCATTACTTCATTTGCTGCCAGTTATAACAGAGAAAATTTCATCTCCACAGTTAATTTCTGAAAAACTTTCAGAAGTAAAACAAATCAAAACAATCTTCTTAATATTATGTATATGCACACACACATTTAATTTGGTTTCACATTCTAGAGAGGTCCTGGAATCTTTATTCTATGAGCATTATGGGGATTTAAACAGAATCCAATTTGCCTTATGATTATTAGTTTGGTAAAACAACATGAAAATGTTCATGTATTTCAACTATGTTTGTTATTTTACTTAAACTTGATTTTCTTAAATATTACTCATTCCACAGAACTAAAAAATCAAACAAAATATGTATTTTAAAATAAATAAATACATTTTCTTGTTCATATTGGAAGTCCACAACTTCCCATTTTTTTTTCTGTATTTTGTATGATAGTTAAATACACTTAAATGGTGCACAGACAAAACAAAAAATATGTTACATTTAAGAGAGTTACTTTGATTTTCTTAGCATACCAGAATATGTATCAAATCTTGAATTTGAAAAATGCAGTTAAATAATTGATAAAAATGAAAAGAGCATTTGAGAAACTCACCCATAATGAACCTTAGAAATTTAGGAATTGGAAGAAGTAATTTTATTGTTGTGTGTTAACTGCAATTAAAATTTAGCCAAGGTTAAATGCCTGCAAAATTCTAGTCCAAATTGGAAGAGTATATTTTTTTTCAAAATTTGTTGCCTGTAGTTACTTCTAGACTTCCACAGACCAAAGATCAGCTTGACATAAGGTTATAGTTGACTAAGCATAACAATGAGCTTGAGTATAAGTGGAATGCCCTTATGGTTACAAGCAAGAATGACCCACCTTTTCTGACATTTACTGCCTTCTATGGTTTTGTAAGCCTTTCTTCTCTGCTGGGTTTCTTTGCAGCAGATACAGAGTAAAATTTCCCAAGTGATTATTTCTTTTTTAAACTGATACTATAAAAGAGCAGCTTTTTTTTTTTTAAGTGCCATGAGTTTTTAGCACACAGGCAATACTGAAAACATAAATGTCTCTGCAGAAGTCATCATCTCATGCCCTTTATTGGTATATACTGGCATCCCAGGAAACGTAAATAATAGAAGGGCAGTAAAGACTTAGACATTCTCAAAGTACAAATGCACCCTGCTAGCAACTTGTTTTCTGTTACTGAAGAATAAGACTAAGTGGAAAAAAGGCATGTGGAGAATCCGGCACTCTTAGAATTTAAAGTGGAATAAAACATAATAGTAAGACAAGAGAATACAACGTCCACTGATATGCTAGAAATTGCCATTTATTTCTGAAATGATATTAATCTTTGATAATATATCTTAGTGTTAGATAATAAAATATAATTTCTTTTTAAACATCACATGGTGATTGTATATGTATTTCCATAGATGTTCAAATGTCCATAAACCTAATTAGAAATACATTTAATAATAATTTTAAATTTCTTATGTAATAAACATAAGATATATTTGTTTAAATTGACTATCACAAATAGGTTTTCATATTATTTATTTTTCTTTATATACATTTTAAATTATGAAAGTAGTATGCTAATATAATTAAACATTTAGATCAGAAAGACAAAAGTCTACTCTCTTTATTTTTATTTTATTTTATTTTCTATTATTTAATTTTGTTTTGAGATGGAGTGTAATTCTGTCACCAGGGCTGGAGTGCAGCGGCACAATCTCAGCTCAATGCAACCTCTGCCTCGCAAGTTCAAGTGATTCTCCTGCCTCAGCTTCCTGAGTAGCTGGGATTACAGGCGCCCGCCACTACGCCCAGCTAACTTTTTGTATTTTTAGTGGAAATAGAGTTTCGCCATGTTTGCCAGGCTGATCCCAAACTCCTGACCTCATGATTTGCCCTCCTCAGCCTCCCAAAGTGCTGGGATTACAGGCGTGAGCCACCCGCCTGGGCTATTTTTACTTTTATTTTAAGTTCTGGGATGCATGTGCAGATCCTGTAGGTTTATTACATAGCTATATATGTGTCACGGTGGTTTGCTGCACCTATCAACCGGTCATCTAAGTTTTAAGCCCTGCATGCATTACGAAAAGTACCCTCTCTTTACCCATCTTTACTTTTAGTCTCGTTGTTCAGAAACAATCACATTTAATTATATATTTCTGTTCTTAATACTTTTGGTTGTCACATCATTTCTAAATAATATGCAAATTCCATTTTTAAAAGTTATCAGATGTAGAATTTTTTTTCATGTCACTTCTATGTTTATGATATCACTATTTTTGTAATGATTACTTCTGGAATGTAAGACCACATACCAAAAGTTCCATATTTACATTGTCAATAGCAGAAACATATAATTTTTCCCCATTTTATAGAATAAAAATAAAAGTACTGCTGCCCTTCTATTTCTTTGATCTGTCTTATTTAAACCTCTATCAGTTAAGAAAAAAGTTTATATTGTCAATGGGGATCTATTTACATCTGCTAATGATAAAACTTAAAAATTTCGTGATTTATCTTTAAATTTACAAGAGTTATAAACCAATAAGCAACATCAAATAATTTTGATAATGCAAATATTGTTTAATGCTTCATCCGATAATTTCTTATGACATTTTATATCTGATCCAATCTGCTAATCCACTCAAAAGAAAGATTTCCTAACATCAAGGTGAAATTGATTCTTTTAAAAATTAATTTTCCAACATTCAAAATCATGCTGTGATTTTTGCTTATATCATAAACATGTCTTACTTTGCAGGGTTTTGAGCTTCTGGAAGCTTTTTCATTCATTCTACACCTTTACAGCTCATAATCCTACATCCTTATCATATCTGCATTTTCTTTTTCCTTGAAGTCTTCTTCCTCAGGTCACCACTGTTCTGGTCCAAAGTAACTTTTTATATTCTAGGATTTCCCTCAAGCTGCTTATCTGGAAATTCTCTGTGTTGCTCCTCTGGAACATCCCTTTGTGAGGTTCCCTCAGAATCTTCACGATTCTGCTGGTTCCTGGATCTATGTATTTCTCCTTTTGGGCTTTGCTCTTCATTTGACTTGCCTAATCTCTAACAGAATATCCTGAAGGAAAAAAAAAAGAAAAAAAAAAAATCAACAAAACCAACTTTAGAGATAATATTCCTGAAGTTTTTCATATCTGAACTATATTTTTTCTGTAGTCACATTTGATTGGTAAGTTGGCTAGATAGAGAATGCAAAGTTGGAAATTATTTTCTTAAAATCTGAAAGGGTACTATCCACTCTTCTTTTAGCATCCAGAGGTCTCGTAACAGACTGATTTTTCTTCTTTGTAAGTGGCTTCTTTGTAAGTCTTAGGATTTAAGAGTCACAATGTTTTGGAGCTTTTTCCTACTAATCCTGAACAATATTTTTCAGAAATATCAATTTTAAGACTTGTGTTCATTTCAACAGCATGTCATTTTATGCTATTATTTGTTTGATTACTTCTTCCTCTCCAGTTCTTCACTCAATTTGTCTGAACCCTGTAACATTTAACTGTTGGATTTTGTATATCATTTTTCTATGGCATTCATCTATAATCTGATTTATTTGTTTTATTTTAGTTGCTTATTTTGTCATTGTTAATTTTTATATCTAAAATTCTCAGATTTATTTCTGTTGTTGACAATGATATCCTTTAATTTTTCTTTTCCGGAATTGGTCTTTTTTCCTACTAAAATTAAACATTTTGATTAATATTTGAATTGGTCTGTTTTAGCACAGTTGTTTTCTTGTTCTTTGAATTCAAAGTCTACTCAAAATTCTTTAAGGACAATAATTAAAATTTATCTTTTGATTTATTTGCTCATGTGGTTAATATTTTCTAAATACCCTAAATCATCACAACAAACTGAAGTTTTATTTTTCTTTTCTTTCTTTTTTAAAATAGATCTTTCTCTGTCATATTGCAGACTTTTCAAGTGTTCAGTAATGCCAATTTACCCAGAGATATTTGTAAATGAAACTCCATAAATTTTCCACAAACACATAAATAATCAGCTTGTCAACTAGATGTCTTTGCCTTTAGAAGAGCAGATGAGGAGCCAGCAATGACAGTGAAAGATGCATATACTGCAGAACACAAAACTTTGTTCTTCCGGCATCTGTGCCGGATCTTTTGTTTGTTCTTCCAACTCTATTCTAGACCCTACGGTTTCTATTTCTACCTAAGCTCGTTGCTAGTTTCTGTATACCCCTGTCTCCCTTTGTTTCTTCAGATTTCCAAGTGACTAAGTGATAATAGTTTCCTACTGTTGTTAGATCCAGATACTTCAGTATGCTTAAATGATTTCCATCTATCCTGTGTGTACCTTTGTAAATAGTCCCTTCATTATGCTTTCCTCAATTACTCTGGTGGAATGTACCACAGGTTTCAAAAGACCTGCCATAGTTCTACTAAAATAGCTAAGTCAATTTTTGAAGGTAATATTCTTGCTTTTTGTTGTTGTTATTGTTTGGTTTTTGGATTTGGGATTAAATATCTGACTACAAGCCATCCTACAATACAGATACTCATCTCATCCTCTGAAGGGGTGGCCTGCCCCTCCACACCTGTGGGTGCTTCTCGTTAGGTGGGACGAGAGACTTGAGAAAAGGAAATAATACACAGAGACAAAGTATAGAGAAAGAAAAGCGGGACCCAGGGGACCAGTGCTGTGTTTTCAGAGGACCCACACTGGCACCCGCCTCTGAGTTCCCTTAGTATTTATTGATAATTATCTTTACCATCTAAACGATAGGGGAGTAGCTAGAAAATAGGATCATTGTAGGGAGGAAATCAGCAGTAAGACATAAGAACAAAAATCCTTGTAACATGAGTAAGTTTAAAGGAAAATGCTGTGCCTTGAGATGCATATGCAAACATCTCCATAAACCTTTTAGCAGTATTGCTTCAGCAAGCCCCACCTTATTCCTAAAGGCGGTTTCTCCTTACTCAGTAAACAAGGCACACAATGGGTTTTACACCGAGATGTTACATTGCTCAGGGACGGGCAGGATTTTTAACCATCAAGCCTCTTTCAGGTACTTGTTTAACAAAGACACATCCTGCACAGCCCAATATCCTTTTAACCTTAAATCACCTTCGCACATGTCTCTTGCAAGGACAAAGTTGGGGGTAGGGTCACAGATTAACAGCATTTCAAATACAGAACTAAATGGAGTCTCTTATGTCTACTTCCCTCTATATAGACACAGTAACAGGCTGATCTCTTTCTTTTCCCCACAATCCTCAATTTGCAACTTCACTTTGTTCCTCTCTTTGTCTATAACACATGCATTCTTAAAGAATGGACCCTCTGAAGTTGTACAGTCAGGTTTGCTCCATGTTGGCATCAGCACCCTCAGAAACATTTTCTTACTTTGCTCCTACAATGATTTTTTGTAGTCTCAGGAGGAGAAGCCATAATTATTTTTCTTTCTATTTTCCTTATTGAACCAAAAATTTCTCTTCCTCCAGTTTGATTTAAATAGAAATGTAGAATCAATTCTATTTCTGAGTTGATTCAAAAGTTAATTATTTAAAATTTTTACTGAATAAAATACATAAAACACTTAGGAGTTATGAATCGCCATAAAAATGTATTATCTGAGAATTCTTATTTCTAACTCTTCCTTTTAGTCCTAACCCAGTTACCTCTCATTAAAAACAATTTGTATTAGTTTCTCATTAATTATTACAGTGTTTTTACGAATATTTATTTTACACAAATACAAATACCTATATGTATGGTTGTGCCTTTTCCATTTTTTTACTACAGTATCTTTTAAATCACTTTCTATTGGTTTATAGGTTTTATTTGTTGTAATGTATATGTTATAGTTTCAATATTCTCTCATGTAGATATACCATACTGTACTCAACGTTTCACTTATTGGTGGGCAATTAGGTTGTTTACAATGTTTTGTTTTATAAAACAAACTAGAAATATGATTACTGAGTCAAATTACAAATTGTTGTATATAGAAAGATAACCTTGTTAGATAATAAATTCATCTCTGCAGGAGTTTTATGATTTTAACTCTCACAAGTTCCTGAACAGAGTGTGTTGTCTAAATTTTGGATTTGTGACAATCTGATAAGTGAGAAATGATATTTTATAAAATTAATTTGAATTTCTCTTGTGAGTGATCCTGTACATCTTTCATACTTTAAGGGTCATGAGAATAACTATCAAGAGAAAAATAAGTAGAAAGCAAATAATATATAAGATAAATTATTAAAATTGCTGGTGATATTTAATCATAGAGAAGTTTTTATGATATATTGTTAAACAATAAAATCTTCAGAGTAAAAAATAATTCTCAGCCTTTTATTTTATTTTATTTATTTATTTATTTATTTATTTTCAGAGACAGAGTCTCGCTCTGTCTTCCAGGCTGGAGTGCAGTGGCGCCATCTCAGCTCACTGCAAGCTCCCCCTCCCGGGTTCACGCCATTCTTCTGCTTCAGCCTCCGGAGTAGCTGGGACTACAGGCGCCCGCCACCACGCCCGGCAAATGTTTTTTTGTTTTTTATGTTTGTTTGTTTGTTTGTATTTTTAGTAGAGACGGGGTTTCACCGTGTTAGCCAGGATTGTCTTGATCTCCTAACCTTCGTGATCCGCCCTCCTTGGCCTCCCAAAGGGCTGGGATTAAAGGCGTGAGCCACCGTCTCAGCCTTTTCTTGAATGTCTTTTAAGAATGTGATGATCGGCTGGGCGCGGTGGCTCAAGCCTGTAATCCCAGCACTTTGGGAGGCCGAGACAGGCGGATCACGAGGTCAGGAGATCGAGACCATCCTGGCTAACATGGTGAAACCCTGTCTCTACTAAAAAATACAAAAAACTAGCCAGGCGAGGTGGCGGGCTCCTGTAGTCCCAGCTACTCTACTCGGGAGGCTGAGCCAGGAGAATGGCGTGAACCCGGGAGGCGGAGCTTGCAGTGAGCTGAGATCCGGCCACTGCACTCCAGCCCAGGCGACGAGCGAGACTCCGTCTCAAAAAAAAAAAAAAAAAAAAAAAAAAAAAGAAAAAGAAGAAGAATGTGATGATCACTGTAGATCCTTCCCTAGAAATATGAAGATATAAGCAGAAATAATAATATTTGTCATGAATTTTTGTTTGATCTATTAAAATACATTTATAAATGTCTTTTGAATTTAAAAAGCCTATATTATAATGATATTAAACATACATGTAAATATCTGACATACGTGTACACATACCTTTTCCTGTGTATGAATTCACAAACAATGAAAACTTTAAACTAAAATGTTAACTATGATTATCTTTAAGATATTAGGGTCAAAGAGAATTTTCACATTCAACTTACATCTTTATATTTTCTGATTTTCTGACAATGAACATCTATTTCTTTTTTAATAAGAAATATAAATTATATTTTGAGAGTAAAACAAAGATTGTAGGAGCTGATATCACTGATCTTAATTATTTTTCTAATCATGTTAACTTTTAAATAACCTGGATTGTATTTCAGTGTCCTATTACTTGTTTTAAAAATTATCTACTTGGTCTTTTTGGAAAACATGATCATTAATGTTAACTAAACTTTAATAAAACGTTTGTTTTATTATTAACCAGCAAAGGGCTAATGTTTATATTCTATGCATTCTTGTTATTTTTTTCAAATTTGTTTCTGAGTAAACATTTAGATAGGTAAGTTCTTCTTCATCAATATTTCTTCAATGTTTTTTTCTGTAAGTTTCTTGAGGACAGGGTAAACAAGTTTCTATTTGTTTCCTCAGAACCTACCTAAATAAAACAAAAATGATTGATGTTCAATGAACATACTTACATTACTGAATTAATAAGTATTTAAGTGAAATAATTTGTACCATTAAAAACACATTAAATTGATTATTAAATAATTTCAACTTGTCTTACCAAGTATGAATCTCCAAAGGTTGGAGAACTTTCAGATATAAGATTTTCAAAAAAGCTATCTCAATGAATACATGATATAAATGTATTTATTTATTAAACAAATGTTTGATTAGTTTCCATAGTCTGATTCTATACTAGAAACTGGATGCATATAATGAACAGAACAGACATAATCTATACCTTTTGCTAGACCTTAAACTATATGTAAAAGACATACCATGAACAAATAAAAAAAGACTAATTACAAAATTATATTTGCAATAAAGGAAAATAATATTGTGAATTAAAGAAAATAAAAATGCAGATGTTTCAATTGAGGAGATTGTGAGGGATAGTAATTTTTGGATAGCATGTTATAAAATACTAGTTAACTTATACAGACATTATTTCAGAAGTTCATCAAGATTGGTACATCTCTTTGGAGCCTGCTTATAGAATAAGTGAACAAAAATATACACATCTAGGAATGAAAACAAGACATAGCTAAACATACAGTCAGTTTTAAATTGTTTGTCATACTATACTGCAGCAATATAAGGACAACATATTTTTAAAATTAGATGTAATAGTCTTCCAGGAAAATAAAAATTCATCAAAAAATACCCAGTAGAGAGAACTTGAAAAATAGACAATAAAAATTATTATTACTTTTTAAGGATTGAAGACTTCTACTAAAACTAGTACTAGGAACAGAAGATATTTCTAATTTCCCACTTAATTATAAAAAACAGTCCCAACATTAAACTTTTCTTGATCACAGGGAAGGATCAAAACCTCCTTCTTTCATGTTTTAAGGAAGCATGGCTATAATAGTTTCAAGACCGGTATAAGAGAATAAAAAAAAAAAAAAAAAAAAGGTTGGTTCAATGAATGTATATTGACACAACATTTACATAAAATATAATCTATATGATCTATCAATGAATATAAAGAATGATCCTTAATGAATGAAACGTATTTATCCTTGAAATCCAAGATCTCTTAGTACCTGGAAACAACAGAGTAATCTATTATGGTAAACATACTCATACACATAGTCATATAAACATGCTGTTTGGATACGGGGGCTCATGCCTGTAATCCCAGAACTTTTAGGAGGCTGAGGCGGGCAGGTTACCTAAGATCAGGAGTTTGAGATCAGCCTGGCTAACATGGTGAAAACCTGTCTCTACTAAAAATATAAAAAAGTAGTTGGGCATGGAGGAGCATGCCTGTGGTCCGAGCTACTCCCCGGGGGGCCGTGGCGGGAGAGTCTCTTGAACTCAGGAGGCAGAAGTTGCAGGGAACTGAAATGACTCCACTGCACTGCAGCCTGGGCAACAGAGTGAGACTATGTCTCTAAGAAAAAAAAAAATGTCAAAATTATTGATAAAATAAACCATTAATAATTCTTTATTCAATAATTCTTTATAGTAGGGAGAACTAAAAATGGTAATGGTAATGAGTTATAAAATTAAAGTAAAAAAAATCTATAAAACATCTGGGAGAGTAGGATGATGATTACCAGGGTCAGAGATAGGGGATTGAAGAGATGTTAGTTAAAGGATACAGAAATTCAGTTAGGTAGAAAAAACAAATTCAAACTGAATTATATTGCACAATATGATGACTATAGTTATTAAGTTTGTATCATATTTAACAATCAAGAAAAGTAGCTTTTAAGTTTTCTCACAAACACACATAAAAATAATAACAATACTCTATGTCACTCTGCACCAGCCTTAATGGCTCCAGGGCCAGGTATTTGACAACTAGAGAGTACCCCCATGCTGAGTATCATAATTATTCAAATTAGCCAATTCATAGGGAGGCCTTGAAATCTACTTAACCCCACTGGGCTTGCCATACCTAAGCTGCCCTCAGGGTGTAACCCCTTTTTTAATGAGTAGCAGTCTCCTCTCCTTCAGGAGCTGTAAGTAGCAAAGAGTTCTAGCTTTCGTGTATTTCATTGTATATGTTGTGTCCCACCATTAAAAAGAGTCTTTAAATCATTTAAACCATTTGTTGATGTGAACAGGATGGCTTGGCCGTGACCACTGACTCTTGTATAGCTTGGTGGGGAACTGCTCTTGGCTTACTAATTGGGTCCAGGCCACCATGAGGGCAGCTAGGGACACTAGTGCCTGTTAGTGAGTGTGTGTCCAAACCTTGATGTTTGCTGCTGTGTCCACTTTGGTTGCCACATTTCTCCTTTATCAAATATCCTTGACTTTAGAATATACAAAGTGAACAATGAGAACCAGCTAACCTCCAGTGGCTAGATATTAACCCAGAAGAAGACAATACAAATGATTGTCCCCTTTAGCTGCACTTTCTCCAGACTCCACTCAGGTGTGTTTCCAGTCAAAGCCTATATTGGACAGGTTCCATATTCCATGGGCCAGGTCAGGTCTTCAGAGTGGATGTTTATTTTTTATCATATGAGGGAAAACTCTAGCTTTTCCATGTGTTTTGAAAGATACCTGTGGAGGGAGTTTTTTGTTCTTTTTTTTGTTGTTGTTTTACTTTGCTTTGTTTTGTTTTGTTCTGTTTTTTGTATTGCCCACAGTAGCCAAGTGGCGCCAGTGTCTTTGTACGCATTGCTCAGGTGGGTGTAGCACTCGGACTTGTCTTCTTATCTGCTAATACCTTGCTGAGATCACCAGCAAACTTCAATACTCTCTCCCAGACCCTATTGGGAATTGTGGTTTGCAGGCCAGTATCCTAATGCTTAATCCCAAGGAGACAAGGGAATGAATACATCCTCCTTGAATACACACCCTTCCTCCAGTGCCTATGGAAGTTACTAAATTACTTAAATAATGCAACCACCCTGGCCAGTGGGCCTGGGCTTTAGCAAGTGTTGTGGCATATCAAAACACTATGAAATTGAAAGTTCAGACAAGGGGTCTCACTTAACTGTCCCAAGGAAAGGCTGCTATAGCTCTCTAAGTTCAAACCTGATTTCTCGGGGCGGAGCGGGGGATATATTGGGAACACTTGGGATGGGAGACAGCTGCTAAAAAGGCAGGCCACAATGGTTCAATGCCCCTTGTTCATTGTGTATGAGTTATACAATGGAGACAAATTAAAAATTGTGGCTTTAGACTGACAGAAGCCCAAAAAGGGAGGTGGGGTGGGTGTTGGGAAAACCCTCAGGGTGGGAAAAGGTGGGACTGTAGCAGAGAGTGGGTTCAATATCCAACTTCTTGGGCCCAATGACCTTCTTCTGTGCCCCTGTATAACCCATAACCCATACTCCACAGTTTGAGAGGAAAATGCACAAGTAACCCTCCTATGACACAATGAAGGGGATAATTCTAATCCAACTTAAACCTGTTGTTCTTAAAGCATACAACCACTGTCAGGGGAGAAGTATCTAATCCCAATAATATTGATTTAAGACTATCTAGAAAAAAACATATAGAAGTATGACCAGAGTGAAGAGAGCTATGTTCTGATGCCTCCTTCAACCAAATATTTCCAGTGACAAAAAAAAAAAAAAAAAAAGAAAATTTTATAAACACCTAGATGCAGATGCAAATAAAATAATAAATACATAAATAATGCACACATACTTATTTGTATATTCTTGTTTTTAAATTAAAGCAAAGTTTTATAATTTGGCCCAGTTAGAAATCTAAAATTTGCTAAAATGATTTATATAAATGGAAAGATTAAAAAGGTGCTGATTAGCTTTTGTGCTATAATGTAGGTCCTAAATTAACTTTAACTTTTGCTAAATTGCACCAGGTACTTAATCAATACTGAAGTTCTAATTATAGTTATACTTGAGATCACACTAAATTAAACATTAAACTCCCTAAAATCCTGGGATACTAATTAAATATAAAATAAAGAAAAATATGTAAACCCTACTTTAACTATAACCTGTCTAAATTTTCTATAGTACCCATTGCCCTAAAATACCCTACACTGAGCATAGAAACACTAATACAATGGATAATAAATTAAAATTAAATTAAATATTGGACACTTACAAATGGGCATAACAAAATGAGACCTCATAAATCCACAAGAAAAAATTGTTAATTTGGCCTAACATAAATTAACATAAAGCCTTCAAAAATAAAAACTTAACAAGACCTAAAATGAATAAACAGATGATTATCTCCAAATCTTCTCTGTTTGATAGCCCAATGTTTTCTGTTCTGAAACCTAAAATTAAATAAATAATAAATTGAGCCTCATAGTAGCTTATTGCAAACTTAATGTGATGGTCTCATCCATTAAGTGTTCCATAACCCAATACTAAGTATTACTAAAATTACTAGCTCAATCCTATCAACCACTGACAAATATTCTGTCATTATACATTTGGCTAATATGTTCTATGAGTCCCTATTTCAACAGCTGCTTAGCAAGTTTTTCTTCACCTCTGAATACACATGATGAATCTTTAGTGGACTACCATATTGTAAGCCTTAATCTTTCTTACTTAATTTAAGTTTCCTTGGCCGATTCACACCTTACATCAACTTTTAAGAGATCTCTCATTGCCATATCCTGTATTTAAAGTGGCGGTATATCTCTATATCTAACCTCCATGTATATACATAATTGTATATAAGGCATTTTAAAAATGTCTTATCCCATCTGTACTGATTTTTGATACTGTCACTAGCCTATATAGGCTAGAGGACAGACCCAGTGTGCATACTTTCCCAAGATCTATTACCCATAAATTGTCCCATAGTCCAGACACCTGCCCATCTGGTATGGAACCCATTTGAGTCTAAATTTCTATCACCCAGGCCACCTTCCTCAGTATTCAGGTTATAAGGAGTAGATAATAAATCTATGCTCTTCCTGTGATCACGTCCAAAGACTCAAAATTAGTGTTTCAATGCTATTCTAACTTTCGGTGTGGACTACCACAAAGAACATTTTAAAACTCTATTCAATAAATTAAAAATCATATTCAGATACTTAAAATAAATAATTCTATATTCAAGAAGCTGTCACACCTTATTGGCTTGCCCATTGTAAAGATAAACTGAGGCTGGAGCTGAACCAGGAACGAAGACACAAGGCAAATGGCAGTGAGAATAGCCTTTATTGGGACTCGCAGGCGAGATTCCTCAGTCCAAAGGTGCGGGCCAAGGAAGTCTCGCTGAGGGAGGAGGGTAGGGGCTTTTTATAGCCTGAGAGATAGGGAAGCTGGTTGTGCAAACAGGGCCTGGGGGTCTTGAAACTACTAGGGCAGGAGTTGAGTAAGGTTCATGAGGAAGGGATCTTTGGACACTGTCAACCGAAACTGCTGTTTACGAACTTGTGGAATGCAGGTGAGCTGCAGGACATGGGGGAGTGTGGTTGCCCAGCCAGAACTCTGACACATGTAAGTTTGCAGGTGTGTACAAGGGTGAAGGGAGTCTTTAAAAAAAAAGGCCTGCTACGCTGCGTAACGCCGCCATGTTGGGTCTAGATTTCTTCCTAACATTCTGACCTCTGTCTAATAAGAAAATGGGGCGACATGTTCATCTGGCTGCTTCCTGCTGGTATAGGTCATCGTGGGGTTCTTCGGAGGTTGGAACCCGGGTATAGGTGTGGAGCAGCATCTGATTGAAAGTGACCTGGGAGACTTCTTTCATGCGGTCCGGGATGAAGCAGAGGACACAGGGAGCTATGAGTAGCAAGAAGCCAATGATTAGTAAGAGGCTTAGAAAGGGTAGGACTTAACCGGCCACAGACGACTGCCACCACCTAAGTGAGGGCCTTGATCAGAGGTTTTCCTGGTGATGTCTTTCCTGAATCTTTTCTACAGTGAGGAGATTGGTTTCTACTAGTCCTGACTCATTGATGTAGTGTTCGGCCAGGAAGGGGAAAGGAGGGGGTTAGGTTAGAGGAATTAAAAGGGCTAGGTAAGGGTACTGCAACAAATGGGGGCTTATTCAAGGCTGCACACAAGAAATAACGAGAGATGTTGTGTACCTCGGCCATGTGTATCACTTGAGCCCCTTCCCTGACTAAGGTTAGCCAGGAAAAAGGGTTGCTGCTGTCCTGGGGCTTGCTGTCTGGGCTACAGCTGAGATGGCTTCCTCCTGTTGTCTGATGTCAGAGGCCAGGCTGATGAAGCTGCTTATGACCTTGATGTAGGCCTTAAAGATCCTGAGTCAGGCCACGGGATAAGACTCACTATGCCCACCAGTCCTAGGAAGGACAAGATCTCTTCCACATCCTGAGGAGGCTGGAGAGTTTCAATGAGGCTTATTCTATCTGCTGTGAGGCTTTTTGTAGTGGGTGTGAGGAGTATGCCTATGTAAGTGACAGAAGGGCTGCAAAGTTGAGCCTTAGCCAGGGTAACCTGATGACCTCGGTCGCCTAGAAAATTTAAAAGTGTAGCAGTATCTGCAAGGGAGCACTCCTAGGAAGGAGTACATAGTAATAAGTCATCGACATACTGCAATAGTGTGCTGTGGGTCAGGGTACAGAGGACAACATCCTGTGCCAGTGCCTGTCCGAAAAAATGGGGGCTATCACAGAACCTTTGAGGCAAAACAATCCAAGTCAGCTGGGAAGAAATATGAGTGTCTGGATTTTCCAATGTAAAACCAAACAGAAAGTGGCAGTCTGGGTGTAGAGGGATGGTAAAGAAGGCATCCTTCAGGTCAAGGACAGAGAAATGAGTGGTGTCAGGGGGAATGCGCGAGAGGAGTGTATATGGATTAGGAACAACTGGAAAGGTAGGGACTACTGCCTCATTGATGAGGCATAGGTCCTCTACGAGGCAACAGGCCCCAGAGCTTCTCCGTACAGGCAGGATAGGAGTATTACATGGCGAGTTAGTGGGAACTAGAATGTGCTGCCGGTGCAGGTGTGTAATGATGGGTTTTAGTCCTTGTCAGTGTTTAAGGGAGATAGGGAACTGGGGTCTAGAGGGGAACTTGGAAGGGTCTTTTAGCTGGATGCAGACCGGAGTGTGGTGCCAGGCAATGATCGGAGTGGACGTGTCCCACACCTTAAGGTTAATGGGGACCAGAAACGGGAGTAGGGGGTCAGACTGGGGGGGTTTGTCAGATGAGAGAAGGGGGAAGAGGAACACGAGGTGTGGGGAGGTGTTGGGTCAGAAGTGAACTGAGGCCCCCAGCTTGGAGAGGAGATCTTGTCTTAACAAGGGGACTGGGCATGAAGGAATGATAAGAAATGAGTGCGAGAAGAGGGAGCCATCCATGCAGCAAGACAGAGGAGGAGTCTGGCGGTAGGTGGAGGGAGTGCCATCAATTCCCATGACCGTGACAGTGGAGGGGTGGCTGGGGCCACTAAAGGAAGGTAAAACAGAGTAGGTAGCCTCCAGGCCCATGAGGAAAGATATGGACTTACCTGCTACCTGGAGCATAACCCTGGACTCGGCGAGAGTAAGAGGGGTTCCCGAGTCTGGGCCTCTTCAATCTTCGTCAGTGTCAAGGAGCTGGAAGGTGCCTCCAGTACCTGGAGGAGGGTCATCACGTGGAGGCATAGTGACCATCCTCAGGTTGGGGCAGTCTGACTTCCAGTGGCCCATCTGCCGACAGTTCGGACAGGGGCGGGTTGGCTCCTTTGGGTTGGGACACTGCTTGGACCAGCGGCTGTCGTTGCTGCACCTGAAGCAGGCACCAGGTGGTGCTTGGGTAGTACCTCCTTTCTGGGAGCTCCTGGAGCTGGCCGGTCTCAGGGCTGCTACCAAGGCCTGGGTTTGGAGTTGTACCTTCTGTTTTAGCCTGGCCTGTCGCTGGGCCTCAGCTGCTTCCTCCCTGGAGTTGCAGACCTTGAAGGCCAGTTTGACTAAGTCCTGGATGGGAGTTTGAGGGCTGTCCTCTGCCTTTTTTAACTTTTTTTTGGATATTGGGGGCCAATTGAGAAATAAAGTATGAAGCTAAGATGGCTCCTCCTGCAGGGGAGGCAGGGTCAACGCCGGTATACTGAATAAGTGATTCTGTCTGTCAGTCAGTTAAGAGAAACAGCCGGATTTTCATCTGAGCCTTGGACTATCTCCTTTAACTTATTAAAATTGACTGACTTATTGGAGGCTGTCTGCATGCCAGCAAGAAGGCACTGGACCATCATATCTCGGCGGCAGCAGCCTGCCTGACCAACCTACTAGTCCTAGTTGGGCTCAGCTGAGGGCACCGCCTCAGGGCCAACTGGCATGGCGTGGTCAGTTAAATGAACCTGGTCAATGTGCTGCCTGGCTGCTGCTAGGATATGCTCCTATTCCTCAGGGGACAGGGTTGAGGTCATAACGACATGGGGATCATGCCAGGTAAGGTCATACGCCTGGCACAGATATCTGAACTTTTTGAAATACTGAGTGGGATTGGCCAAGAAAGAGCCTACAGCTCTTCAATCTTAGACAAGTCTGCCAGCGAAAACAGCACATGGACCCGGACTACTCCTTTGGCGCCTGCCACCTCTCGCAAGGGACACAGGAGGTCGGACCTGGACTGAGTATGGGTTGAGACAGGTGAGGAAGGCGAGGAGGTGGAGGTAGGGGAGATAGAATCTGTCGGGTTTGGTGAGGGCACAGGAGGGGTGGAAGGGAGGGGAGGCACTGAGGAGGACGGAGATAATGGTGGGTCAGGGTAAGGAGAAGGTTGGGTGGGAGACCGAAGGGGTGGCCGGGATAGGGTGTCAGGAGGCTCAGAGAAAGAGGAGGAATCATCCCTCTCCTTGCTCGAGGGAAGAGACTTTGCGAGTAGGACCTGAGCTAATGAGCATTGAGCGCAGAGATCTGGGTGAGAACGCAAGTCCTAAAAGGCTTGAACATAGGATGTCTCATTCCATTTGCCTAGTCTCCTGCAGAAGTTGGTCAGATCTGTGAGGATGTTAAAGTCTAGAGTGCCTTCTGCAGGCCACTGAGACTGATTATCCAATTTATACTGTGGTCATGCTACTGTGCAGAAGAAAATGAGCCACTTTTGTTTTAGGTCTTGGCTGAGACTTAAAGTCTGGAAATTAGCCAAGAGGCACCTCAGAGGGGATTTTGGTTTGGTTTGGACTGGGTAGTTCCCACGGTCCTAAGACCAGCAGTCCCACGGCAATGGGAGCGTCCTCCCACTGCCACACGGATTGCGGGGTACCGCAACTTCCAGGGAGGTTGTAGGTCTCCTAGTTCCTGGTGTCAAGGTCACAGTTGACCAGAGGGAGCCCCTGACATGGCCACGCCTCTCGGACAGGGACTTCCCGGAGGGAGCATACAGAACGGGGGAAAACTTACCCAGCAGTGATCGAATTGAGTCTTGGATTTGGTGAAAAGTCTCCTGGCTTGGACAGAAGCTCCCGGCTCGGGGAGAGGAGAGCCTGCTCCACCCGGCAGCGGTCCGAGGAGGGGGTCTCCTTCCGGGTTTCGTCACCAGATGTAAAGGTAAACTGAGGCTGGAGGCAAACCGGGAACGAAGACACAAGGCAAATGGCGGTGAGAATACCCTTTATTAGGACTCGCGCGTGAGGTTCCTCAGTCCAAAGGTGCAGGCCTAGGAAATCGCGCTGAGGGAGGAGGGTAGGGGCTTTTTATAGCCCTGGAGGTAGGGAAGTTGGTTGTGCAAACAGGGCCTGGGGGTCTTGAAACTACTAGGGCAGGAGTTGAGTAGGGTCATGAGGAAGGGGTCTTTGGAAACTGTCAACTGAAACTGCTGTTTACTAACTTGTGGAATACAGGTGAGCTGCAGGTCATGGGGGAGTGTGGTTGCCCAGCCAGAACTCTGACGCATGTAAGTCTGCAGGTTTGTACGAGGGTGAAGGGAGTCTTTAACAAAAGGCCTGCTATGCCGGGCAACGCCGCCATGTTGGGTCTAGATTCCTGCCTAACACCCATCACCGTGTATGAGTATAGAAGAGTGTGGATGGATTAGATGTGGCACTAGAGATATCATTGATAAATGTGAGAAGACAAACATCTCTGAGTTTTTAAGGCATAAATAAAATTGCAGTGGGTTGAGTAATAAACAGAGTATAAAAAGTCAGCATGTCAGTTTACTCTTTTGAGAATCTTCTTAAGAGAAGGAAATAAGTAAAGTTTTGGAGGATAATTTGAGCTTCAAAAAAAGGTTTTCTTAAAAGGGACAATATTCTATTTAATACACATATTGTTAGAAATGACTTCATAAATTGTGAAAACTGATTATGTGGGAAAAATCAGGACTAATAGAGGAGCAAGATCCTTTGGAAAGAGGGAGGGATGACTTCTGGAATGGTGATCTCCTATGTGGGAATGGCTTTTGAGAAGAAGGTAATTGTGTTTATTCTAAGAGAAAGGAGAACAGGAAGTATATGCGGATGCATGTGTGTAATTAGATTTGACAGTAGGAAAATAAGGAATTTTAATTTACCAACAACAAATAAAAAAATAAGTAATTTGCTGGATATGATGTGTGGATGGAATTTGGGAAAAAAGAAGAGAGTAGACAGGGAGAAGCTTAGAAAGCGGAGAAAACATATAAAAATGTTCAAAAACTGCAAGTGTTGTGGAAATTTTTGATATTTTCAATTCTAAATGGAAATGCCACCCAAAATCTATATTGCACCCATACAATAATTAAATAAAATAGTATAGTGGGATGGAGTGGGAAATGCTTTCAGTGTTAATTACTGCTTATTATTGAAGGAGACATGTCATATCTGTATGTGATAAAATTTAAACTTTTATTTTTCACATGCTATAAATGTGGAATCAAAAAGTTAAGAAATATATATGGGAAGGTTGAATTGTTTTAGGTTGTCAAAGTGTTCAATGTTAATAAATGTATGTACCATATATACAACTTAAGTTTTTGAAGTTTGAGTAAAAGAAATTTTAACTATAATAAAATGACATTTTTCCTTTATACATACAGGCAAAAGCTAAAATCTTCAAGTCACTTCCATTGTGAAGATTACTCTGTGCAATTCTTTACTTTAGAAAGTTGAATCTTTGAATATGCAGATCTCATTTGCATTAAAATACCTTTATCTGCATTGCTATTTTTGCCAGTCTAACAATCAAACGTGCTTCACAGGGAATGGCTATCTTTTTTTTTTTTAATGACAATTTAAGTGCATATGCTTTATTTAATTTTAGTATAATTACATCCCTTATGCCTCAAATCCCATACTATATTTTATGGCAATAGGTGAGCACTTTATAAAAATATAATTATGCCAGTTGATATACAAATAATTTTATAGGAATTTAGTTTATTGTCAACTGGTACAAAATTTATGGAAAGTTAGGTTTCACTCAAATTCAAATAACACAAAATCATGCATTAGACTGCTTACTAGTAGAAAATACTTAGCTTACTGAAAAGGACTTTGCAAAGCATATTGGCAGCAGTTTGGAATTCATACAGGATTATGCACCTTGAGAGCATACAAATGTGAATTCATTATGGAGCTGACATGCAATTTATTGAGTCAACAAAAATCATTATTGCATAGAAAATATGTGAAAAACATGGATTAATGGAGACATTTATTCTGCAAAGAGATTTTAAATACTTATAACCCAAAAGGTGACAATTTTTTTGGAAATATTAATGTAAAGATAATGTGATACTTTTGATGACCTATTTTAAAACTTTTGTGACTTGAAAATTGGTCGTATTTCTTTCAATATGCACGCAATTGTTCAAATATTTTTTGAGCACCTACTATATGCCAGTCACTATAGGCACTGGGGATAAAATGGTAAACAAAAAAGACAAATTATCTTTCCTCATGGACCTTCTAATGTCGTGTGCCACTCAGAAAAATGTACCAACAAATGCATCTCTCAAGTGATGACAAGCATGATAGGAAGATTGAAGCAGCTACAGGGAATAGAGAGGGACATAGGACCACATCAATCAAGTGCTTAACATTGTGCCAATGAAATTGCACAGAGATGCAAACTAATGGCAGCATATCAAGGTTTGCTTTGCTTTGAAACTACTCCATTGCCTCATTAACTGAATGGCTGAGGAGTGAAAAGGAAGTACACCAAAGAAGGAAAATAAATCACCCAACCAGCCTATTGCAATTAAACAATCAATATTCAAAAATTATTTAATTTGTTCTCTACAGATAACTTTTTTCCATGACCCTGGTACTCTCAATAACTATTATGATTTTTATATTTAAAGAAGTAAAACCACATATTTTGTACCTAGGTTAGTTCATGATAGAAGGAACCTTTCTTTTGGTCTCAATGTGACATGCAAAAATGTATAATATTGAAAGCAGTTTTATGACAATTTTGCTATTCAGTGCTGTCCTATGTTTTTAAAATATGAAGCTTTAACACAAAATATCTTTCCATTCTTTCAGTTGGGCAAATTAAATTTGATAACCTCACATACATTTAGGAAAAAAAGTTAGGCTTGAAATCAGCTAAATTTATGTTAAAGTGATATGATTTGTAAGAAATTGTCACAAACTGATTTGTCAAACAATGACATGTCTTTATATATTTCAAAACACAAGTATATTATTTATGAATAGGAATAGATGGATGGATGGATAGATAGATAGATACATACATACATACATGCATTCATACTGAGGGGATGGATAGATAGATAGATACATACATACATACATGCATTCATACTGAGGAGAAAAAGATATAGAAAGGTAGTGGGAAAGATAAAGAAAAGGAAAGAAAGAAGGCAGAAAGGGAGAAACAGAAGGAAGGAAGGAAGGAAGGAAGGAAGGAAGGAAGGAAGGAAGGAA